>NC_137676.1:29472649-29712649 GCF_963989245.1 Nansenia antarctica
TTGGGTACCCGGTAAAGCAACCATCTCGACCTGGGTACCCGGTAGAGCAACCATTTAGACCTGGGTACCCGGTAGAGCAACCATCTAGACCTGGGTACCTGGTAGAGCAACCATCTAGTGGAGCGAAAATCATTACAGCTGTTGGTGAGTGACATGAGATTACATAGATATGAAGGGAGTTTGCTTTGTAAATAATGGCTTTGTAATTAAAGATGTACCAGTGATGCTGTCACCATAGGCTTAATGAAGGCCAGGAAACCAGATCATAAAGTACACAGTGATGTGTACGGGATAATGAGTTGGATATAAAGCGTAGAGAACTGTGATAGCTAAAGGTATAATTCACAATATGACCATTAAAACAAAGAGTTCACCTGCCACTTAGGGATGGGGCTGGATATATGTAACCACTCTCAAATTCAAACTGAGCAATGGATACAGGCACTGAGAATCCATGAGATCAAAATTAGTTTTAACTACAATTGAAGTCGGAAGTTAGCCAAATACATTTAAACAATTTTCCCCCACAATTCCTATCATTTAATCCTAATAAACATTCCATGTCTTAGGTCACTACTTTATTTTAAAAATACGAAAGGTGAGAATATTAGAGAGAATGATTTATTTGTTTCATCACATTCCCAGTGGGTCAGAAGTTTACATACACTTAGTTAGTATTTGGTAGCATTTAAATTGTTTAACTTGGGTCAAATGTTTCGGGTGGCCTTCCACAACCTTCCCACTATAAGTTGGTGGAGCTTTGGCCCATTCCTCCTGACAGAATTGGTGTAACTCAGTCAGGTTTGTAGGCCTCCTTGCTCGGGTCATTGTCCATTTGGAATACCCATTTGCGACCAAGCTTTAACTTCCTGGCTGATGTCTTGAGATGTTGCTTCAATATATCTACATAATTTTCCTTCCTCATGATGCCATCTATTTAGCACCAGTCCCTCTTGCAGAAAAGCCCCCCCACAACATGATGCTGCCACCCCTGTGCTTCACAGTTCGGATGGTGTTCTTCGGCTTGCAGGCCTCCCCCTTTGTCCTCCGAACATTACAATGGTTATTATGGCCAAACAGTTCAATATTTGTTTCATCAGACCAGAGGACATTTTCTCCAAAAAGTAAGATCCTTGTCACCATGGGCAGTTGCAAACTGTAGTCTGGCTTTTTTATGGAGGTTTTGGAGCAGTGGCTTCTTCCTTGCTGAGTGGCATTGCAGGTTATGTCTATGTAGGACTTTACTGTGGATATAGACACCTTTGAACCTGTTTCTTCCTGCATCTTCACTACGTCCTTTGCTGTGATTGATTTGCACTTTTCACACCAAAGTACGTTCATCTCTAGTAGACAGAACGCGTCTCCTTCCTGAGCGGTATGACGGCTGCATGGTCCCATGGTGTTTATACTTGCATACTATACTGTAGTTTGTATAGATGAGGGTGGTACCTTCAGGCATTTAGAAATTGCACCCAAGGATGAACCAGCCTTGTGGAGGTCCATCATTTTAGTTTGAAGGTAGGCCTTCAAATACATCCACAGGTACACTCAAATGATGTCAATTAGCCTATCAGAAGCTTCTATAGCAATGACATCATTTTCTGGAATTTTCCAAGAAACACAGTCAACTTAGTGTATGTAAACTTCTGACCCACTGGAATTGTGATATAGTAAATTATAAGTGAAATAATCTGTCTGTAAACAATTGTTGGAAAAATGACTTGCGTCATGCACAAATTAGACCTAAAAGTAGTAATCCTAACCGACTTGCCCAAACTATAGTTTGTCAACATGAAATCTGTGGAGTGGTTAAAAAATTTTTTAATGACTTCAACCTAAGTGTTTGTAAACTTACGACTTCAACTGTACATATCTTGAAGTTATACAGAGTTTGTCTACAATAAAAACAACAACAACAATGGAGTCAAACAAGCTATTAAAGGGTTAGGGTACAAGTTATATATTTTTTAAATGAATGGCTATAATATTTAAATAATATATTATATATTATAACTAAAATGAGGAGGTAGAAATCAGACACCCAGATCACCCCTTTAAGTTTGCTGTGAAGTTTGAGGGTGCGGTACACTATGTCTTTGCCAAATAGGCTTAGCAGATGTCCCAAAGTATAGATTTACTGGGTTTATTCTGAGGGGAGGGGGGGGGACTGGAAGACGTGCTCACTCATTCATCCGTCGACCAGCCCATTACACTCCCCACACCCTCCCAATAAGACAATTTGCCTTCTTCTCAAGAAGTCCTTACCACCTGCCCTTGTGCTGCCACCCTCCCACCCCCCCCTTCCCACCCCCATCCCAATTCACATCTCCTTAATGAATCACACTCACTTTCTGGACTCCAGAATCTTCTAGATGTGACACTTTGCCCCAGGCAATACCAGCCCAATCCTCCCTCCGTTAAAACAATGCTTGATGAAATAAAACACTACCTGCAAAGTCAGACTGTTTAGGTCCTAGTCATTATGGCACGGGGTCCTATCTGGATTCAAATATCCTCAAAGATTGATTAACCCCACACCCCACACCACACCACCCCACCCTCCCCAAAGTATCCATGGTAATTTAGTGGCCACATTCCTGTCGCCATGGCGCTGGGCCAATGGGCCAGCAAGCTCCAGTCCCATAGCAGTGACAGGGTTTCTGAAACCCCTCCCCCCGCTTCTTTCACATCCAACCAGCAGGCTCGAGTTGGCATCTGTATGCAAATGACCTTAATGGTATATGGATAATGTGTGGTGGGTGAGGGGAATGTAGGGGGCTCCCCCCATACTTATGCACTTAGAGGTAAATTGTCTATTACAGGCAGCTGTCCCCCTTCCATTAGTCTGGAGCTATCCGTACCAGCGAATGCGTTATGTCTGGAAATAATGTTTCCAGCTTTTGTGAACTTCGAGAAGGGAGAAAAACTTCATCCTGATACATATCTATCAGCAAATCACGAGTTTGGGGAAGGTGGGGCTCAGAATTAAGGTGTAAATGGTGTTCTCTGTAAATATAAATACATCTCTACGGCTAGTGCAGACAACTCGTGAAAAGCCGAGTGAAGTTAGCGACTTGTTTGGTGTTGGGAGACAACGAATAACGATAGGAGGATTTCCTGCACGTGCATGTCCCCCTCCCATCCATCTCTAGAGCTTGGAAGATGCCTCTAAACAATATATATATATATATGATATAGCCTCTATTTATACATCTGTATACACCATACTGTACATAGCTTACTGCTATCCTCTCCTGTATATACCTATAACTACCGTACTTGCGATACTGTACCTATCACTTATCACTATCATGTTATATATATATATATATATATATATATATATATATATATATATATATATGTTACGGTACATGTGGGAATACAGTACAAAACTAGGGTTAGGGTTAGGTGCTAGGGTGACTTGGTACATGCTGGCATGTCTAACCCTAACCCTAACTCTAACCCTACCCCTAACCCTAACCCTGACCATAGCACCATAGCACCTAACTCTAACCCTAGTTTTCCCACATGTACCGTATTCCCACATGTACTGTAACATATATATATATATATATATATATATATATATATATATATATATATTATATACCAAACTATTTGCAATTTTAGTTAGACGTTAAACTGCATTTTGTTGTCTGGTAGGCTACTTACGTACTCTGCAATGACAATAAAGTTGAATCTAATCTAATCTAATCTATACCAGGAAGAGAACACACAACAGAGTCAGCAGGTGTTCTGGAGGTAGAGAGTGGGCTTGCTGTATTGGCTGCTTGTTCAGTAAACTGGCAAGAGATAACGAAGGTACAAATGACACAAAAGGACATCCAGCAGTATATGCATTTAGATTGTGGGAAGCTTTCAGTTCATACAGTGGCATTGTTGGGTTAACTCAGCAAGACCCCCTTTTCAAGTCAGCACCGGCTGCACAGAGCAATGCTAACACACAACAAGCCCTTGCACTACTCATAGATTCAAAACACAGCCTACACAGACATAAAGCAAAAAGAAATGACCATGGTCTACAACACTACAGTCAGAAACTTATTGGCAACTACAAGCAAACCTGCGGTTGTCTTTGGGGATACACAATGTACCCACTTTGGTAGGAGAGCATCAAGGAAGCATAGAGGTTATAATACCCCAATCGAAACAAAGCGGCCAAGGCGGGAGAGACCCCCAACAAATTTGCTTTAAATGTCGGGAGAGTGGGCACATATAAAGACATTGTAAAAGCATTTACAGGGAGAGATCCAGAGGAAAGGTTGTCTGTTTTGCATGTGCACAGTGTAAAAGCGTTGTTTTGTTTTGCAAAACTGGGCATACTGCAAGACGATGTGAGTCCCATCAAGGTGATAGGCCAAGCTATCAGGACCTTAGAGGGAAGGTAGAGGAGTTACAAAGCAGCAACAAATCACAACCATCCATATACATTTTGAATAGCCCCGCAAGACAAACGTGGCAACATTGACTCAGTAGGACATTTGGTTTAGTATGAATTAGAATTTGAATTAATCATTATAATTGTGACAAGATATTAAACCCTGTTCACAGTTAAGGACGGAAGGTCTGGAGGTATACAGTGGGTTATCTGAATGAATGAATGAATGAATGAATGAATGAATGGTCTTTATTGTCATTGCTACAGTACAGGTACCAAACAACGAAATTTAGGAGGGGTGGCTCCCCTGGTGTTAGGAAAGAGATTTTTTTTTTTTTTTTTTTTAAATCACAAGAAGGGAAGGAGCTGGTTTACATAAATAAAGGCTATGTACACTATCCACTGTACTATACTGTACAGATAGACGACTAGGGTTGTCATATCAGCCCAATAGAGCTCTCATGTCTTTTGCTAGCATATCAGCCCAATAGAGCTCTCAGGTCTTTTGCTAGCATATCAGCCCAATAGAGCTCTCATGTCTTTTGCTAGCATATCAGCCCAATAGAGCTCTCAGGTCTTTTGCTAGCATATCAGCCCAATAGAGCTCTCAGGTCTTTTGCTAGCATATCAGCCCAATAGAGCTCTCATGTCTTTTGCTAGCATATCAGCCCAATTGAGCTCTCGGTCTTTTGCTAGAATATCAGCCCAATAGAGCTCTCAGGTCTTTTGCTAGCATATCAGCCCAATAGAGCTCTCATGTCTTTTGCTAGCATATCAGCCCAATAGAGCTCTCAGGTCTTTTGCTAGCATATCAGCCCAATAGAGCTCTCAGGTCTTTTGCTAGCATATCAGCCCAATAGAGCTCTCATGTCTTTTGCTAGCATATCATCCCAATTGAGCTCTCAGGTCTTTTGCTAGAATATCAGCCGAATAGAGCTCTCAGATCTTTTGCTAGCATATCAGCCCAATAGAGCTCTCTGGTTTGTTCCTAGCATATCAGCCCAATAGAGCTCTCAGGTCTTTTGCTAGCATATCAGTCCAATAGAGCTCTCAGGTCTTTTGCTAGCATATCAGCCCAATAGAGCTCTCATGTCTTCTGACGCTGGTTTTTTCTGTCTACCACATGTACAAAAGAAGAGATTTGGTGAGACTACATTCTCATTTTATGCACCCAAATTGTGGAATGCACTGCCAGTTTACATTAGGGATGCAACCTCAGCAAATATGTTCAAGTCAAGACTAAAAACCCATCTTTTTAATATTGCCTTTAAATGACTAAATCGTTAAATTATGATTATACAATGATTGGAGCACTTTGAGCTGCAACGTTTGCAGGAAAAGCGCTATACAAATAAAGTTGTTATTATTATTATTATTATTATTATTATTATTATTATTATGCAAAATGTAGCTCTTGATACAAGGCAGGGAGTCAATAAGGTTTGATCGCAACCTCTTGAGATAGACTGGGATAAGATCATTAGTAGACTTCACATGACATTATCTACTACTGCACTCAATGACCATTACCTAATCCAGGAAATGTTTAAAGAACGAGCAGAATCAGATGGACTGATGGAATCACTCTTAAGACAAGCCAGACGTGCGTGGAACATCTCAACATCTCGACAACGGACACTGTTTATGAAGACATCGGACAACGTGTGGATACATCAGATTTAATATTTTCTCTGATGGTGTTTTGAAGCTGGATTGAACATCCCAAGGAGATATCATACGAACATTACTTTTGCACAAAATGGAACCTCTTAAGGAGAATCCACAGGCTTAAACTTGAAGGACTGGTATATATACTGTGCATAATTTTCTCAGATTGCGTTCGGAAACTGGAGGTCGTTATTTGGAGACTTTGAACGCTGTTCTGTAGCACCACATGGAGCTCAGGAAGTTAGCAGCTGGGGGCATTCCACTTGAAGGACTCCTAGATGACCAGAACAATCATGGACCACTAATTGCCCAATTCTGATTTATTTACTTTAGTCTCAGGCAGACATACATGTATTTCTATTAAAAGTGAAACACATCATCAAAGGGTGGAATGTAAGGGTTAGACTGTTAGAAAACATGCTAATCAGGCCAATTGGAACTGGTTTACACAACATCCTGGGATGTAAAAAAAAAAGAAAAGAAATACGGCATGTATGACTCTGATAGCCTGATGTACCTGTGTGTACCAGGTGTTTCCCTGTTGTCCCGCCCATTGAGTAGTGCCGATCTGAGGCTGTGGGATGAACATCCATTTCCTCCTGAGAAATGGCCACTGTCATCATTGCCTGAGAATTGCACTGACCTCATAAAAAGCAAACTTGCCCAATCAAAGAAGTGCAATTTCTCTAATTTGAAGGGGAACGGATCACTGTGTGGTGCGTTCATATCCAGCAATGAGTAAAGTGTTATTCGAAAGAAAGAAAAGTATACACTTTTATACACTCGCCGAACACTTTATTAGGAACACCTGTACACCTTATTCATTGCACAAGTGGTGTAATGGTGTGGGGAATGTTTCCCTAATAAATTGTTCAGTGAGTGTAGGCCTGTAATAAGCAATTTTTCAAAAACATTTGTAAATAAATAAATGAGATAAAATAAATAGATATATATAAATAAAGCTCCCTTACCGGGAAGAGAGATAAGACGGACCATGCTTTGAAGAGCTGTTGATAGTGAGAAGGATCTTGGGTGTGTGTGTGTGGGGGAGGGTGGGGGGGCTGAACAGGACTTCCAGGTCATGCTCCGGTCACCCAGAGAGAAGCAGGACTGCTGATGTGCAAGCCCCACTGGCCACTCTTTGACCCTTGACCCCTGAGGAGTCGTGTGGGTAGCAGAGGTCACCGCCCTAGAGAGGCTTGTCTTTCTCTCCTAGCGGGAGCAGGTGTTCCAACAGGGATGACCTCTTGAAAGAGAATGACTATGATCCTTTGATTTGCTGGGCTTGAATGCCCCACACGTGTCCGTTCTCCCAAGGGTTGAAGGGAGACACGAAAACAACTCAATCAAACCCTCCCTATAACATTGCACGGTTATTACATCACAATATCGCATGGAAAGGAACCACGTGACTGGACCACGGAAGCACTCTGGGGCCTCTGTTATAGATGATGGTTATGATATACCAAGGACTCCTTCGGTGCTTCTGCGCATTTGTGTGAATGTTATATCGAGTATTTATGACGTTTTGCCAGAAGAAAAGGTGTCTGAAGAATAGGGGGTCTCTCTACCCTTGTGGGTTATCCCTCACTAATCCCTCTCTCCCAGCGCAAAGGAGAAGAGGATGAGATTAAATCAGGATATCTTTAGGGTCCGGCTGCTCTCAGCACACAAGAGCAAACAAGCATTTGAAAAGAAGTGGATTTCTCCAAGCCTCCCAACCACCCGGAGGTGAAGTCACGACGCTATAAAAACCTTCTGCCAGCACAGTCAGTCCTTTCTGCGCTCCGCCGCCACAATAACAACAGCAACGACCCAACGGCGCTAAAACAGAAACACCTGCCACAATAGGAGCTTCTAGTTAGCAGAGCTCTGCCCAGTCACAGGGACATATGCTCCTGGGATAGGGAGAGAGGGAAAGGAGAGGAATGCAGCAGGATCAGCCCAGGGCGTTCAGACAGAAGGGCTTGTGGTTGACTGGAGAGTCATAAAAAACGACAGAACAAAAGAAGGGGGGACCAAACCACTAGGCCCTGTGGCTCAGGAAGGAAACATCATTAAATACCGCTAGAGGCTACAAAATGTTTTACAGTTCATAATACAAAATTCAATGCTTCTGCAATCAGCTTTAGAAAAAGTGAGTACATTTGTAACTATTTACATACCAAAACATATAGACGGAATCAATGACAGCATGGTGAAGAAGAAGAAGAAGAAGAAGTTTATTTTCTCAGTGAGCCCTGTTCCCGTCTCCATAAGGATGCATAATCCCCAAAATGGTAGTTAATAATCAATTTTGCCATGGCGAACTATGAAATCAAAATCCTCCTAATATATTCGTAAGGTTTATTGAAAACGTCTCAGTAATCTGGAAAATAATAACTTATTGAACACATTACACCAATCCTGAGATCTCTACGCAGGCTACCAGTCTCTCCGAGAATTGAATTCAATGTACTTCTAATTGCATACAAATCACAAAATGGTCTCGGACCAAAATCCATCTGACCTCCTCTCAACCTATATTTCAGCAAGGCCCCTAAGGTGAGACCAATCTGCTAAACATTCCAAGAGTGAAAACAAAACACGGTGAAGCAGCTTTCAGTCACACTGCCGTGTGCTCCTGGAACAAACTCCCTGAAGAAATCAAACAGGCCCAAACTCCAAATATATTTCTATAAATATATGATATTTATATAAAACTAGGCTACAAACCTTCATGTTCTGCAGCAGTTACGACTGAAGCGCTAGTGCTTTTATCTATGCTTATTAAATGTTTTATCTTTTTAATTTTGTATATCTATTTTTATTACTTCTACATGTTGTTACTTATTCTCCTTTTATTGTACTTCTTTATCCTCTATGTAGTTCTTTATGCTCAATGAGTTCAATGAGTGAATGAGTGCTCTCTCTCTCTCTTTCTCTTTCCTGCTTTCCTGTGCTTTCATCTACTACTTAGACTATCAGCACCAGTACAGCCAATTAATTAATCACTCGTATTCCACTTCAAAACGTCTGTACCACTTCATGCAATGATATACTGTGTTAGGCAGTATTTTTAAGAACATTTTTGGTAGACTATTTAAGCATGTACATTACAAGCATGCCTCTCTTATTGGATGCCTTAGTCTACCTGTGGAATTGTGTAAACGAGACACGAAATGCGGTTAAAGAAGAGTCATCTCTTCAGGCTACAACGTAACTGTCGCTTCTGAGACATCTACCTGAGACATCTACTGTACTATTTCTCCTGTGTAATAATAAATAAAATATTATTGCCAATGGCTCCAGGCTTGAGCATAGATAACTTTTTCCTGCTATGACTGGTTGATAGATGATTCACTTACCTAGTCAAAGGTATTTGTAAGTCGCTTTGGAATAAGGCGTCTGCTAAATTCCAAACATTTGAATGTCAAATGTAAGATGGGATAGTGGTGGGAGAGCCATGTGAGATGGAGGGGTGGGTAAGATGGGGTAGTGGTGGGAGAGCCATGTGAGATGGAGGGGTGGGTAAGCAGAACTCTGAAGACAGAGAGGGAGAGACGAAGGGCAGCAAAATACTGTATCGGCTATGATTACATCTTACCTCTTACCTCTTACCATGGTTAGATCTTACCTCAGCAATGTTGCAGCATGTAATTCATGATTAATTCATGGTTTCCTGGACCTGGACACAGATTCAGTTTAATCATAGACTAAAACAAATTGTCTATATACATTTTCCATTGAAAGTGTGATTAGTGTTTAGTCCAGGAGTAGGCTTGATCTGTGTCTCAGAAACTGCCACTATATGCACTAGTTGCAGTACAGTTTAATCTAATCACATCTTATTTGTTGTTGTTGTTGTTGTTGTTGTTGTTTATTGTCCTGATTCTCTCTTTTTTTTCTGGACAGTGTCCTTGAGTTTGAGAAAGGCGCTGTTAAATAACATTAATAATAATAATAATAATAATAATAATAATAATATAGCACCCCATCTGCAATTAACTGCCAAAAAGACAAATATTGACAACTAACTACTTTGACATGCATTCTGCATTTCCCCATGCATGATGCAGTCTGGGTCATAGAAATAACTGCTGCTGCTGAAGACTGACCCCTGCTGCTTGTCTCATTTTGCCATTACGGATTTCACATCACAGCAAAAGTATGAACACCACATAATGTGCTTTATCCGATTAATAGATATCAATAAATAGTTACGGTAAAACAATGTCCCGTGTATCTGTGAAAACAGCACTGACCTAGTTATCGTGTATCAACACAATTTATTGATATTTATACTATTTATAGAGGACGTCCTAAGCTTTCGAAGCGTGTGTCAATCTCGCAATTTTCCAAATGACGATATTTGAACCTTGACCAGAAAGATGAGTGACATGACGAAGGGACTGATCAATCAAGACTTATTCAGCGAAAGCATCAATATTTTGGCTTTCTTTAAAATACGTTATTGCTTGTCACATGGTTGTACACTACTAAGTGGAACTGTGCTGGGTCCCGTATGTTGTATTATCAATGGCTGGAGGTGAGAGGATAGCGCAGAACCTCTCCTTAGGGTCCTGATAGGGAGGCCTACCTGGCAACATTCGCCAGCGATCCTTAGGGATTTGTAAGGAAAACTTGGCAACTTCCGGACCCTCGGCAGCATCAAGTCAGGTAAGGAAAGTTAGTCAACTGTTTTCGCTATTGAAATAACATGTTTTGACACGCCTAAGAATCGAACGGGGACTGAGTGATAAAATAATAACAACATCAAAAACATCATTTTCCGTCTTGTTGGCTCGCTAGTAGACGTTTGCCTAAACTTTAGTAGCTAGCTAGTTAGGCTATCGTTTACTAGGGATGCGTTCGTACATTCGCTGTAGAAATCTGATCAGCACTCATGGAATGCCTCTTGTCCAATCAAATTACTTGGTCCCTTTATGACGTTGAACCTAGTGTGTGCTCCGGCGCTCTCAGAACGAATTTACGAACGCAGCCTAGTTCTGGAGCTAGCTAGCTACTGTCCCAAAACGGTCCCTACTCGCTAACCAGGTGGAAAACCACACAATCTCGGGTATTGAGGACGAGTTACAACGTCTCCATTGAAAGCACTATTTGCTAGGTTATATACTTTTCCATCTAAGCGATCTTGCCTTTGTTTGACCCAACAGCCCTACAACCACATAGTCTGTTTAACTGTCTCTTGTCCTTCTAGTTGATCTGTTTAACTGTCTCTTGTCCTTCTAGTTGATGTGTTTAACTGTCTCTTGTCCTCCTAGTTGATCTGTTTAATTGTCTCTTGTCCTCCTAGTTGATCTGTTTAACTGTCTCTTGTCCTTCTAGTTGATCTGTTTAACTGTCTCTTGTCCTTCTAGTTGATCTGTTTAACTGTCTCTTGTCCTCCTAGTTGATCTGTTTAACTGTCTCTTGTCCTCCTAGTTGATCTGTTTAACTGTCTCTTGTCCTCCTAGTTGATCTGTTCTTCTAGTTCTAACGCTTCTTCACACATGATTCATGGGGGACATGAAAGAGAAGTATGAAAGTGCTGCAGATTCCAGTCCTGGTGGGTTCTGCTCTCCCTCCTCAGCTGGCTGGCAGTGGTGGAGTGAGGCCCGTCCATGGCAGAGTTTGACAGGCTGGAGTTCCTCCAGCAGCTGGCAGAGAGCTGTGTCCTGCCCACGATGCAGCAGGGAGTGGGCCAGGTGTGGCAGCTGCTGGGCCTCTGCCTGCTCTGCAGACTCCTCTGTAGGCAAGGTGACTGGCACATCACAACATAAATTCCCCAATTTTGAACTTTGACGATATTATAGGCCTATATCATGATATGTGTATTTTTTCCCCTAGAACTAGTTTGTTTTATGAACAGTGCCAAGAATGAATTTAAGTTAGTTCATGACAAAGATCCAGAGTAAAGACCAAGTACATGAATGCCAGGGTGTCAACTGCGGGCTGTCTCCATATCTTTTGCTTATTCCAGATCATATTATTATAACCAAATCTATAAGGAACCTTTACTTCATTGCTGTTTATGTTTCCATAGCTGGAAACTTACCAGGCCAAGTATGACTATACCAAGTGGTGTCATGATAACTCAATTATGGCACACTTTAGTCACCTGTTCACTGCCATAACATCTGGTTGTAAATGAACGACACTTCCAAGATACATGGGAGAGAGATGGAGTGTCCTCTGAATTAGCCTAACACAAATAAGATGTTTTTAGAATGTTCACATGACACATGCAGTGGCTATAGAAAGTCAACACACCCCTTCACTTTTTCACATTTTGTTGTGTTATAGACTCAATTTAAAATTGATTAAATAACAAAAAAAACCATACACACACAATACACCAGAATTACGAAGTGAAAACAGGTTCTTAGAGATTTTTTATTAAAATTGAACAGAAATACCTAATGTGCATACGTCTTCACACCCTTTGCTATGACACTCTGAACATTAGCTAAAATGCAAACATTTCATCAACAAATCACTCAATAAGTTGAATTGAGTCCATCTTAATGCAAGGATAATAGTTCATGTCATTTTGGAATCAATATCTTTGTTTTTATAGGGTCTCTGATTTCCATAGGAATCAATTACACACTTTTGCAGACATGTCTAAAAACGTTTCACTTTGTCATTATGGGGTATTGTGTGTGGATTGATGCATCTTAAAAACTAATGTTAGCAGCCCTGCTATTGTTTCCCAGTATATAAAATACGGCCCAGTCCTTGTTTTTACACAGGCTGCAGACAGGAATGGATGCCAAGTGAACCGTCTGGCTCCTTTCTTTGTTGAATTAGTCATTGATGTTGTGTATCTTGTCCCATTATACAGTGTGATAGTACCACTGCACTGTCCCTTGAGAGTTGATCTCTCTTATTCTTTTCCCCAGATGTCTCATCCCTTGTGAAGCACCTTGGTTCTGCCGCGGGGGGCCTGTACGCCCTCTACCTGTTTTTTGAGGAACACATGCTGTGGGTGCTGCTGCTCAGCCTGCTCTGCTACCTCGTCCTGTTCCTCAACCGCTCCTCCAGCAGCCAAGGCATCGTCCTCACAGGGACCATCCTCATCTATCTACTCATGGGGTAATACATCAGTACACAACTGTGTAGCAGCCACCAAGGAAATGCTCTGTGTCCAAATGTAGTATTCTTGTAGACTTGTAGATGACCAATATCAATATTAGTAGTTTTTTTTTGCAATTGTATTTCCCCTACTTTTTCTGAGAGCTATTCTGCTTAATTGCTATTTTAGTTCCTGGAGTAAGTCAAAAATATCTATGCGTAGCAAGAATGCATGTTTTGTACTTGCAATTGAGTGTCTATTTGTTACACACTGTAAACACTGTTGTTTTGTATAGTGCAGTCAATCATACCATTTAGTGTAAATATAATTATGTTTCTGACTTTAAAGATTAAATTGAATTAGCACCCTCTGCTTGCAAAAAGTGCCCGTATACAGTGCCCTGCGTAAGTATTTGGAGAGTACTTTTTTTGGGGGGGGGGGGATTTGAAATAAGTTATTAATATTTAATATAAGATACAGATTGTCAGCTTTCATTTGAGGGCATATGTAAAAATATTAGTTTCACAATTTACACAATGTAACACTTTTTATACGTAGTCCCCCTATTTCAGGGCACCAAATAAATATATTTGGACAGATTAATATTACGTCCAAATTAAGCACTCTTGTATTAGGTTGCATCATTTGCATGCAATGACTGCATGAAGCCTGTGACCCATTGACCCACCAGATCTCATCTGGTGATGCTCTGCCAGGCCTGTACTGCAGCCATCTTTAGTTTTTAGGTATTTTTGCCTCAAACTCTCATCTTCAGCAAATTCAATGCATGTTCAATTGGATTTAAATCTACAGATTGACTTGGCCAGTCAAGAACTTTTCACTTTTTGGCACTGAAAAAGTTACTTGCTATTGCAGTATGTTTGGGGTCAATGTCTTGCTGTACGATGAAGTGCCGTCCAATGAGTTTGGAGGCCTTTTTTCTGTGCTTGAGCTGACAGGATGTTTCTGTACACTTCAGAATTCATTCTGCTGCAGCCTTCAACAGTTACATCATACACAAAGTCCAGTTACCCAGCTACGGTGTTAGCCAGCTACAGAGTTAGCCAGCTACGGTGTTAGCAAGCTACAGTGTTAGTCAGCTACAGTGTTAGTCAGCTACGGTGTTAGTCAGCTACGGTGTTAGCAAGCTACAGAGTTAGTCAGCTACGGTGTTAGTCAGCTACGGTGTTAGTCAGCTACGGTGTTAGCCAGCTACAGTGTTAGCCAGCTACGGTGTTAGCCAGCTACGGTGTTAGTCAGCTACGGTGTTAGTCAGCTACGGTGTTAGCCAGCTACGGTGTTAGCCAGCTACGGTGTTAGTCAGCTACGGTGTTAGTCAGCTACAGAGTTAGCCAGCTACAGAGTTAGCCAGCTACAGAGTTAGCCAGCTACAGTGTTAGCCAGCTACAGAGTTAGCCAGCTACGGTGTTAGTCAGCTACGGTGTTAATCAGCTACAGAGTTAGCCAGCTACAGTGTTAGTCAGCTACAGTGTTAGCCAGCTACGGTGTTAGTCAGCTACAGTGTTAGTCAGCTACAGTGTTAGTCAGCTACGGTGTTAGCCAGCTACAGTGTTAGCAAGCTACAGAGTTAGCCAGCTACAGTGTTAGCCAGCTACAGTGTTAGTCAGCTACAGAGTTAGTCAGCTACAGTGTTAGTCAGCTACAGTGTTAGTCAGCTACAGTGTTAGTCAGCTACAGTGTTAGCCAGCTACAGTGTTAGTCAGCTACGGTGTTAGCCAGCTACAGAGTTAGTCAGCTACAGTGTTAGCCAGCTACAGTGTTAGCCAGCTACAGTGTTAGTCAGCTACAGTGTTAGTCAGCTACGGTGTTAGCCAGCTACAGAGTTAGTCAGCTACAGTGTTAGCCAGCTACAGTGTTAGCCAGCTACAGTGTTAGTCAGCTACAGTGTTAGTCAGCTACAGTGTTAGTCAGCTACAGTGTTAGTCAGCTATGGTGTTAGCCAGCTACAGAGTTAGTCAGCTACAGTGGCAGCTGTACAGCACATGCTACATGCCACATGCTACATGCTAACACCCATTTCATCATGTTTCACAGATGAGGTGTTATGCTGTGCATCTTGGGCATTTATTTTTATTTTATTTTTTTCTCCATACTTTCTTCTTGCCTTCACTCTGGTACATGAGAATCTTTCTGTCCACAGGACCTTTTTGAGAACACGGCAGAACACAGCTCTTTTGGGTACTTTCTAATCTAGACAATTGTAATCCTGAAGTCTTCTGCAGATGGTAGTCTCCAAAGGCAAACGCAAAGTCTAGAATCAAGACTAAGACATTGGCAACTCTCTTGCCTTCACAAATGACAAAACACACCTGACTAATCAGAAACGCCTATCAAACTAATTGTCCAAATACTTTTGGTGCTCTGAAATATAGGGGGACTATGTATAAAACATGTTGTTGTTTCTATATGGTGAAACCAATACAAATACCCTCAAATAATAGCTGACAATCTGTACTTAAACCTTAACCAAAAGTAATTGTTTTGATCTCAAATCCAAATGTTTGGAGTATTGAGCCAAAAGAAGAAAACTGCTTCAATGTTCAAAATACTTACGCAGGGCTAAATTTTGGTATGTACAATTGTCTCTGTGTTACATTGATGATAGTACCGTCCTTCACTGAATTGTTGTTATCTATTTTTTAGAGAGCTGCATTTGATTGACACAGTAACCTGGCATAAATTGAGAGGTAAATATACATTTAAAGTGACCGTCCACCCATATTGCAAAGTCACATAGTCCTTACCCTGAACCAGTTAGTGGCTATTGACGGCGACCACACTGGCCAGATACAAAAAACATATCTAATGTTTTAACTGTCCTTGTCCATAGACTCAGGGTAAGGAACCAAATATTTGATTTTGAAATTAGGGTGAGCTATCCCTTTTTCATGTTGATATTTTTGGCCATATTATGCTAAATGCACAATAGCTGTTGTCATGCCAACGCGGTGTCTGGCAAACATTGATTTAACACAAGTCCTGAAGCTGAGTGCCAACGTTTGGTGCTTAATAGCTGTATGAACCTTTCACTGGCCAGGGATCTTTTAACTATCACATTTATATGAGGTTCTGCCCCAATATGCCGGTCCAATCCACATTCACCAACAATGGGTTTGTTTTGGAACTGATTCCACATGTGAAATTGCCAAATTAGGCAGGCTGTAGGTACCAGGGCTGTAGGTACCAGGGCTGTAGGTACTAGGGCTGTAAGTACCAGGGCTGTAGGTGGCAGGGCTGTAGGTACCAGGGCTGTAGGTGGCAGGGCTGTAGGTACCAGGGCTGTAGGTACCAGGGCTGTAGGTACCAGGGCTGTAGGTACCAGGGCTGTAGGTACCAGGGCTGTAGGTACCAGGGCTGTAGCTGGCAGGGCTGTAGCTGGCAGGGCTGTAAGGTGGCAGGGCTGTAAGGTGTAGGTGGCAGGGCTGTAGGTACCAGGGCTGTAGGTACCAGGGCTGTAGGTAGCAGGGCTGTAGGTACCAGGGCTGTAGGTGGCAGGGCTGTAGGTGGCAGGGCTGTAGGTACCAAGGCTGTAGGTGGCAGGGCTGTATGGTGGCAGGGCTGTAGGTACCAGGGCTGTAGGAGGCAGGGCTGTATGGTGGCGGGGCTGTAATCGCGGTGTTTCAGCACCGACCCAAGCTTCCACCAACCGATCACCTCTCAGGACACTCGTAGGGCTTTCACACCGGCAAAGAACCGTGCCGGTTCGCGTTCGCGTTCGGAAACCTCTGAACCTTGGTGCTGTCTGGCGAACGAGCCCGCGTTCATACCAGTGTAACCTGAACCATCCGCGTCATCAACGCTGGGTGATGAAGGGGCGGGATAAACAAAACAATTCACAACTAGATGGCAGCTACTTCACTGGAAAAGAGGATAATATCTTCCACTACTACAGTATCTGAAATAAACACAATTTTCTGTGAAACAAAACAAAAGACACTTTCTATATGCGTTCTTTTACTAATCAGCTGCTCCATTACTGGAATAGAAATGGCTTACGAAATTCGCGTTTGCGCATGTCCGCGCGCGTGTGCGTGTGTGTGTTTGCTGAGCATGTGAGGAAGATAGAGAGAATAATGACACTTTTTTTTTTGTAATCAATTATTTATTGCAAAACAGTACACATGAAAAACTCACATTAATACACCAAACAAAATAAGTGTCTGCCCTGATTCCCCTCCCCCCCTCCCACACTATAAACACATGAGTAACCCCCCCCCCCCCCCCCCCCATGGCGATAACATCCCTTCCACCACCCCCCCCCCCCCCCCCCATAGTTCTTCATTACACTATATTTGGTATATCATACAATCATAATAATACAACAATTACAGGTTAACTTCACATACAACACAGCCTACAACACAGTCACTCCATCAACTCTTTTATCCTATGTATTGCAGAGGTCCATGTTTGAATTGTCCTTTCTTTAGCTCCATGTATTCTGGCTATAGATTGTTCCATGTATAGTATGTCCAGGAAAGACAGCAGCCATTGTTTACGCGTAAGAGTATGTGGAGGATTCCATCGTAATGCTAACATCTTTTTGGCTGCGGTAAGACCAGCAACTAAAACACGAAACATGGAAGCTGACAGATCTAACGATGAAGTATCATTCAAGATCAATAATCTCGGACAACAAGGTATATGGATCCCCAATAGATTAGATAAAGTGGAAGATATTAGTTTCCAAAATGCCGCCACCCCAGGACATTCCCAGTACATGTGTAAAAAGGAGCCCACATGACCGAGTGAACACAGATCACACATTGAGGAGGGTATGATTTTCATGAGGTGGCGTCTTCTCGGAGTGAGGTATAACCTGTGTAAGAAGTTAAAGTGAATAAGCTTATGATTAGGATTTTTAGATGTGATATCCAGATTGTCCCAAACAGTCATCCAATCAATATCCCCATCAGAAAAATCAAGGTCTCTCTCCCATACCTGGTGAACAGCAAGAGGTTTACAGGAAGCTTCTAGTAAATTAGTGTATAATTTAGAGACTAAACCCCTTGTCTGTACTCCCACATCTAACATCGTGTGAAGCTCATGGGTATATAGAGATTGTCCCCAGGGAACACCATATGCACGCATGGAAGATCTAAGTTGCAGGTAAAGAAAAAATGAGAACCCTGGTAAATTGTAGGTCATACGCAGATCATTAAACATTCTAAGACCCTCATCATTAGAAATGTCAGAAAGAACATGTATACCTTTATCACTCCATTGGGGATATGAAAAGGGAACTTTTCCGGTTAGAAGAGCGAAATTGTGGAAGATAGGAGTATGGGTGTGCCACTTTAACTGAGAGTGAGTTGCCTTCTCGACAGCCAGCCATACTGATAAAAGAGAGGACATTATAGGGCCCAGCTTAGATTTGGATTGTTTAGTAGATAGACTTGAGTACACTAAGTCCTGTAAGCGGTGAGGGGAAGCCAAATTTTCCTCTATCGCTCGCCATGAAACCGATGCATTACAATCTAACCAGGTTGATAAAGGGCGCAGCACATACGCCCAAAAATACATTTTAAAATTGGGGACAGCTAGACCTCCATCCTGTCTGCTGCGCTGTAGAGTGGATAGTTTTAAGCGAGGGCGCTTGCCTTTCCAAATAAATTTTGATATAAGACTATGGATCTTGTCCCAGTAACCCTTGGGAGGTGAGATTGGCAACATATTGGAATAAAAATTTACCCTGGGAAGCACATCCATTTTGACAATGGAGACACGTGCTTGTAGGGAGTGTGGATGAAGTGACCATCTATTCATGTCTGCCTCCACTCTGCTTAAGATGCCTTGGAAGTTTTTGGTTACAACTGAATACAGAGAGGGAAAGATATCTACCCCAAGGTATTTAAAAGACTTAATGACTGGAATGTGAGATGGTAGGGTAGATGGATCAAGAGAAGTACTGAGAGGCATTAATGAAGACTTGGACCAATTGATCTTGTAGCCTGACAGAGTGCCAAACTCCTCAAAAGTGTCCAACACTCTGGGAATGGATGCTGGAGCCTTATCCATATATAACAGAATATCGTCGGCGAATAATGAAATGTGGTGTGATGTATTACAAAACTTGATAGAGGAGATAAGAGGGTGTTGCCGAATCTTTTGAGCTAATGGCTCGAGTGAGAGACAGAATAGGATTGGCGAGAGCGGACATCCCTGCCTAGAGCCCCTTGAAATTTTAAAAGAAGGTGAAATTATATTTCCTGTAGAGACCATAGCTGAGGGGTTTGAATACAAAACTTTGATCAATTTAGTGAAGTCTGAACCTAAGCCAAATTTGTCTAGTACCAGCCACAGATAGTCCCATTCCAGCCTGTCAAAAGCTTTTTCAGCGTCTAATGATAGGACTGCACATGGAGACTTAATATCCTGAGAGAAGTGGAGTACATGGAGCAATCTACGAATATTGTCCGCAGCTTGGCGAGTTTTTATGAAGCCTGTTTGGTCATGATGAACGAGTTTGGTCATATGCACGTCAAGTCTAGAGGCCAGCACCTTGGCATAAATCTTTACATCGGCATTCAATATTGATAATGCTCTGTAGCTGCTACAGAGGGTGGGGTCCTTGTTAGGTTTTAGAAGGAGAGATAGAATGGCAGAGTTGGTGTCCCTATTGAAACACCCTTTCTCAACAGAAGTAGTAATCATGTCTAACATGAATTGGCCTAACACATCCCAGAAGGTAAGGTAGAATTCAGGAGGGATGCCATCCCAACCCGGCGATTTACCCTTCTTCATCTTTTGAATAGCGTTTATCAGTTCCTCCAGGGATATTGGAGTCTGCAGCTGGTCAGATTCGTCCTTATTCAGGGAGGGAAGATCTAGGCTCTGCAAAAAACGTTTTACAATTGTCCCTGTCTAGAATGACCTCGGAAGAATATAGCTTACAATAGAAGTTACGGAATTCAGAGTTAATTGCTTTGGGGTCGGAGATGGTATCATGAGAATCACTAGGCTTGATAGTTGATATGGTTGAGAACTTTTCGTCGTGTTTCAGTCTAAGGGCTAGGAGGTGGCTAGGTCTGGGGCCGTTAAAATAATAATTTCGTCTAGTCTTATGGATTAAGAATTCAGCTCGTCGTCTAAGAAGAGAGTTAAGTCCTAATTTGGTAATACGGATATTCCGGTCCCTAGTTTCAGAGAAAGATATCTGCTGCTGTTTTTCCAGTGTTGCAAGATCGGATTCCATCTCATCAATTCTGCCCAACCGAGTCTTGTTAAGGTGGGATGAAAAAGATATTGAAACGTTCCTGATACACCCTTTCAACGCATACCAAAAGATACGTGGGTCATCAACACTACCAACATTCTCAGATACAAATTTATCAAGCTCGCTCCTAAAATAAGTACAATAATCAATATTTTTCAGAAGGGATGTATTGAAGCGCCAGCGTGATGCTTTAGTTGGTGTATTAGCTAAAGTCAATTTGACCATAATGACACAGTGATCAGAAAGTGGACAAGGAAACATTAATGCATCATGTAATTCAGAAATGGATGGAGAAATGAAAATGTAATCTATACGCGAGTATGTTTTATGTCTGTTGGAAAAGAAGCTGTATTGTTTAACCGAGGGGTTAATAACTCTGAATGTGTCCAGGAGGTTAAAGTCTGATATAAAACGTGACAGAAAGGCCGATGCTGAATTTTGGGAGTGAGAATGTTGGTCCTGAGGATGTGAGCGATCTAAGGCAGGGTCCAGGGTCGCATTCATGTCCCCACCCATGATCAAAGAATAGTCCTGTAACTCTGACATTATCACTGACAGTTGTTGGAAAAACTCTTTGTCAAAAGGGTTGGGGGCATAAACAGACAAGAACGCCAGCTTTCGCCCAGCAATAATGGTTTTGATCAGTGAGACCCGCCCATCAGCACTGCCAGACTTCTCCAGAACATTTATAGATAGGGAGCGTTTTGTTACAATAAGAGAACCACGGGATTTGGAATTATATGAAGCCGACGCTGCTATACAGTAGTGTCTGTTAGCAAAACGACGTACATCAGCTGCTTTAAGATGTGACTCCTGTACAAATGCTATATCAACCTTCTTCCTATAGAGGTAATCTAGACATGCCGCACGTTTGATCGGGCCATTTAAACCATTCACATTCCAGCTGGCTATTTGAAGAGTTGTCATACTAGATGAGAGTTGGGCTGTGTAGAAAGAGGGGCAACAGTAGGAATTACCCACTCCCTAGAAATGAACAACAGGAGTAGACCTGTGGGTCTGGTAAACAAAGACAGTACATTGTAATGAACAAGAAGAACTATAACACCCCCCACCCATATCGCCAAAATACCCAGAAATGCCACCAAATAACGTGTGACAAGAAAAATAATAATAAAAATAAACAAACATATTCCCCATATCCCCAAAAAACATTAGACACCTGACGATGAGAACGGGGGCTATAAACACAGTCACCTAGCCCGTTCCCTTAACCAAAACAGTTGCCTACATAGGCAGTATTGGGTAACTATCCCATAAAAAGAAAAAACGATATTATTCTGATGCATAATTTTCTATG
Source organism: Nansenia antarctica (assembly GCF_963989245.1). Taxonomy (NCBI): domain Eukaryota; kingdom Metazoa; phylum Chordata; class Actinopteri; order Argentiniformes; family Microstomatidae; genus Nansenia; species Nansenia antarctica. The sequence goes on from NC_137676.1 coordinate 29,494,332, forward strand.
ATAGACTTAATAATTGCTGTATTTTCGGTCCGCTCAGTGGTTTAACACCAACCATCCAACCTGTACTCCTGCGTGTGCGAGAACGATCACCAAATTGCGTTCAGTCCCCAGCCTCCAATGGCTTCTGTGCGTTGAGGAAGTCCTCTGCTTCGGCATGCGAGTCGAAGACACGCTGATGGGAACCGTGGATCACTTTAAGCCTGGCCGGATAAAGGAGGAAAGATTGGAACCCTCGCCTCTTCGCGATGTCCATGGCAGTAGAGAAGAGTCGGCGCCGAGCGATGGTGTGTTGGCTGTAGTCAGCGGAGAAGCGGATGCTCCTCTCACCGAGGTTGAGCGGTGTCAGCCGGGCAGCTTTGAGGATTCTGTCGCGGTCTGTGAATCGTAACATCTTGCAAATGAGGGTCCGTGAGCCATTGGCATTGGCATTACGGGGAAGAGGGAGACGATGTGCCCTCATGACTTCTAACGCCTCTCCGCTCAAGTTGGGGAACCATTTGGGAAGATTGGAGGAGATGTATTGGACCGCGTTGGAACCCTCGTTTCCCTCAGGTATTCCCATAATGCGTATGTTGTCACGTCGGCTACGGTCCTCTAAATCAGCTAGCTTAGTTTCGAGGTTAGCCTTGTTATCAAATGTAGTTTCCTCAGCTTTCTCCATCTTTTTGCGAAGTTCAGGGCATTCACCGCGGAGTTTCTGCACGTCTTTTGTACAGTTAGCTAGGTCGTTCTTGATTGCATAAAGTTTGCCGTTCATACCAGAGAATTGGTTTTCAATGAAAAGACGTTGGTCCGCCATAGCCTTACTCAGCATGTTCGCTAGCTCGTTTGTCTCCACTTCGTCTTGAGAAGATTCTGGGTCAGGAGAGGATGCCTTGGACTTTCTTGTGTGCGGCATTTTGAGCTATGAGTTGTTAAATAACATTTACTGTATCAGAATTATTAAATAAAAGTTTACTATGAGTAGTTTCAAAAGAAATAAGGGAAATAGGGCAGGAGCGAGCGCGCTACGCAGCCATCTCTTCTGCACGTGACTCGAGAATAATGACACTTTTGATATTGTTTTTGATCACTAATGATTAGATTTAGATTAGATTACATTTTGTCTACTTCCTCCTTGCTGGTCTCTGCAGCCTAGAATAGGACACACCCACTGACGACGTGACTGTTCTACGTTTTGGTTCGCGCTTGAGAACCACTATTTTTTGGTGCCCGCTGCGAACTAACTTTTCAGGTTCCGAACCAATTGAGCTTCGGTCTGAACGCGCCGGCCGGTTCCAGACTTGGTTCGCGAACGCGAACCGGCACGGTTCTTTGCCGGTGTGAAAGCCCTATCAGTGACTCGGATAAGGAAACAGCACTTGACTCGGTGGTCAAATGGACGTCAGCCTGCCTGCAAAACAACAACTGTCCCAGAATGGACCCTCACACTCTAGGAACTACGTCCTAAGAGGAACCCAAACTGAGGACTGAGTGTGATCGCGTTGGAGCCGTAACATCCAACCCATAAAATCTAGCGAATGTGTGGGGCGAAGCCCAGCACGCCGCCGCACACACCTCCTGAATAGACACCCCTTTAAAGAGTGCCCAGGAGGTCGCTAAACCTCTAGTAGAGTGCGCAGGTAAGCCCGCGGGGGGCTGTAGACCCTTACTAGAGTAAGCCAAGGCAATTGGAGCCTGTAGCCCCTTTGTAGTGTCCTCAACACCCAGTCTGACTGCGTGCAGTCTGCCCATTCCCGCTGATGCGTGGAAAGCGGCCTGACTGGCCACATCGTCACATGCAAGTTGTTGGCGCCCCCTAGTTGCCGGGGCGCGCAACAGCCGCTTAGCGTGCCCTCCCGCGCTGCGCATGGTCGGGCCGCTTTCTGCATCACAGCCGTGGGACGGGGTAGTCCCACGGTCTGCGTTATGGCAGAGAAAGATTTGTTTTTCAACATCTCTTTTATTTGTATGTTTTTCAACATTGTTAACAGCGCCCTTGGCACTCTGCCTGGATGCGCTTGTTGGGAAATGTTTAATACATTGTGCATTAACGTGCTTGAGAGACAAACAACTTAGCAGTATGAACTAGGGGTGGGCATCAATGATTGACGATCGATAATTGATTGATAAGGATCTTGGTCGATCACAAAATATTTTGCTCGACAATCATTAATAAATTGAGTGGCAATTAGTTTGTCCACGTTATGTGTGAGAAATGAACTTTGAATTTGCCTTCGCATTGAATTTCGCAACGCAGTACGGCATGATGCAACAAGTTACGCCGCTCATTGCAAACACTGCGCAGTGACATATACAACACGACGACGACCCCGATGAAATACCACCTGCAAACAGTACATCCGACCCTGATTGCTCCTTCGCTACCTTCTCCGCCCTCCATCACGTCTCATCTAATACGCGGGAGGTGTGATGCACAACGAGAAGAGAAAGTAACGATGGCCATCTGCAAATTAATCGAAACAGATATTCTGCCGCTCAGTTTTGTCGAGGGTAGAGGATTTCGTGCGCTCATGCAAATAGTCGAGCCAGCATATGCTATTCCATCGCAACGTTCCATAACCAGGCGCATATAAATCAAGAATAACGTTTTTTCCCACGGAAAACATGCTTGTTATTTCTGCCCTAGGCGTTGTTTTAATGAAAAAAAAGCTTATCAATTAATCGATAATTGATCGTTAATTCTTGTGATTATCGGAAAAAAAATTTTATCGTTTGCCCAGCCCTAGTATGAACAGTCTCTCAGCTTTCCTCCGGAAGGCGTGTGAACACGGACGCCGACCGTGGTTTTGCACTTTGTATTGAACATGTCCCGCTGAACGGGAGGGTACAGAGCGGTCAGTGTGGGGGTCTGACTGGACTCGCTCCCCTCCCGAGGAGAGGCTATCAGACCGCCCGCTGCTTCTTCCTTAAAGGTGCGGCGGTCGGGGGAGGGGGCGGGGACGCCTGAGGTCTGGCCCGGGGAGCCTGTTTCCTGGCCCACGGGTTTCTGGTACCTCTGGGTGCCTGAGGCGCTGCCTGCTGTCTAGCCACTCTGGGGTCTTGAAAGCAGGGGCCAGGCGAGAGACAGCCTGCACATAACTGCTGTGGCTGGGTCATGGGCGCTGCGGGCTGCGCTCTCCTCGGAAGGCACAGCTCCATACCCTCATCCTCTCTCTTTTTCTCCTCACATCTCTTCTGCATTGAGGTGACTGCTGCACCGAAGAGACCCTGCGGTACGATAGGGGTGTCGAGAATTTCTTCTCTCTCCTTCGCCGACAGGTTGGTGAGACCGAGCCAACGCGTCCTCTCCTGTAGTACCATGAGACCCATGGATTTACCCGTGGCTTGAATGGCCATCTTGTGGAGACTGAGGATGTGATTTGTTATAACGCAGATTTCTTCCCATAGGGTATTATCTGGTTTGACAATCATATCTTCCTCCAGCTCAGCCTGGTAGGCTGATAGGAGTGCGTAGGCGTTGAGAGCCCTCGCTGTCAGTGCCGCTGCTTTGTAGCACTTATCGGTAAGGCTAGCCTGCAAACAGTCCGACTTGGAGGGTAGGGATGAGGCAGACGAAGATATGGGGGTCTTCGGGTGCAGGCGGCGCGCCACCACCGGCTCGACCGGTGGGATGTGGCGGTGGCCGAGGGATGGCCCAGATGACGCTTGTGTCAGGAGGGACGGGGACCCTCCGCCTATATAAGGCTTACACACGGCGTCTGTCGTCATTCAAAAACCTCTTCTCGCTGGGCTCAATGGGCTGGCGCAGTGTAATTCAGCTTCTGATGAGGACACGCATAGTCCCATAGTGAGATACAAAACGAATACTATGAAAGAGAACTGCAAAATCGCTTTATATTAGCTTATCCTGAAGTGATATTGAAAATGTAAGGATACTGGGTGGTAGAACGCACATATCTAGGAAAAGTAATGAAAGGAGGGTCCTGAAATTTGATCGAGTGCAAAGATATAACACTTGTTTTACTTACAGGGGTCAAATGACCCCACCCATGGCTGATTAACTGTTAAAAGGGATTGTTCATCCCTGAGCACGGTATGGTGAATGATCGATCACGCCGCGGTGCGGTGCCAACGTCCCAGTGTAAAGCTGTCGTCCGCTCCTCTAAGGTTCTCAGATGGTGGTGGCCATGAAGTGCATTTCTCTGGCGTTCGACACGGACAGAGGCGTCGTGCCGGCGTTGCCCTCCCCCCCGGCGTTCCTGGGCTACGTCCTCTTCCCGGGCACGGTGGTCTTCGGGCCCTGGATCAGTTTCTCCAGCTACAAGCAGGCCATCAAGAGCTGCGCGTTGGTAAGGTTCACACAGCCCCCCCCCCCAAAAAAAAAAAAAAACACTGTCTGTGGTGTTTGGTGTTCTCACTCGTTCTCCCCCTGGGTAAAGTCAAGTGTAATAGATAGGTAGACGGATAGATCATTGTGACATGTTCTGTCGGGATCCGATGTAATGATCAGACTTTTCTTTCGGATAAATGTAAATACATTTCCATGTCGTTGAAAAATCGACGACACACTCGCTAGTCAACTAACACTGCTAACAATGTAAAGTAGTGTTATAGTTAACTAGGTAGCAGTGGGGATTACTCACCCAATCATTAACGTTGCAGTATTTCGGCTTGACTAGAGAGTTTGTGTTGTGATTCTCAACAACGTTGAAGTGTAGTTTCGCGTTTCAAGAGAAAAGTCTATTTTTTTAATTTATTTTTTATTACGTTTAATATTACACAACAGGACATCAGAACAACTAGTGTCCATGGGGAAGATTATTGTCCCAAGTAATAGTAGAAAACGAGTTTTGCACTTACCTATATGTAGTACATTGTCCATAAACAATAACATAGCAATTGTTAATAACATTTTTTTTTTTTTTTTTTTAAACAAACAAAAAACAAAAACACAAACAAAAGAAAAGAAAAGAAGAAAAAAAACAACAACAAAAAAACAGGCCATGTCACATATCAGAAATAAACAAACACCAAAAGTCTGAACATTTTGATTGGTTGCCGACATGCGGACCAAATGATCAGACTGTGTCACAATGAAGCTTCGGTATGATACGTAACGTAGGCGTGTGGAGGAACGACAGCGGCCGTAGCGCTTCATTTGCGTTCGACCCTCGGCGCACCTCCTCGATCGCTTCAAGGCTTGTATACGAGCAATTTCTCTCTCTTTATACTTTGGGCTAAAATTTAACAAGGTCCACTCTGAAATAAGTATGCCGGTGTTTGGTGTTTACGTACCTTTCTTGAACAGGATTTATTCTCTTCCTTTTTAGAGTTGGTCCTGGTTCCAGAAGGTGTCTGTCAGCTGGGTGAAGTGTCAGGTGTGCTTGGTGATCTCCAACTGCATCGCTCCGTACCTGTTCCCCTACTTCATTCCGGTCTACGGGAGCCGACCGGTGCTCTTGTGAGTCTACTCCACTCATTTACATTTCTACATTTTTGGCATTTAGCAGACACCTTATTCCAAAGTGACTTACAATCGATACATTTGACTAAGCAAGTCAATCATCAATTCACCAGTAATAGCAGGAAGAGTGATCTAGCTCAGGGGCCACTGGCAGTCGTCATGAAAAAGTCTCTCTGAAAAAGAGACAGTACAAGGGGGACACTTAAGAGACAGTACAAGGGGGACAGATTTATTGTCCTTTGAAAATTACTCAGTACACAGCTGTTAATGTCTAAACAGCTGGCAACAAAAGTGAGTACACCCCATAGTGAAAAAAGTCATCTATGCTCAGGCCTGGGGCAGATGTCTCAGGAGGGACAGTACAGGGGGGTAGTAGATATCTCAGGAGGGACAGTGCAGGGGGGTAGTAGATATCTCAGGAGGGACAGTGCAGGGGGGTAGTAGATATCTCAGGAGGGACAGTACAGGGGGTAGTAGATGTCTCAGGAGGGACAGTACAGGGGGGTAGTAGATGTCTCAGGAGGGACAGTGCAGGGGGGTAGTAGATATCTCAGGAGGGACAGTACAGGGGGTAGTAGATGTCTCAGGAGGGACAGTACAGGGGGGTAGTAGATGTCTCAGGCGGGACAGTACAGGGGAGTAGTAGATGTCTCAGGAGGGACCGTACAGGGGGGTAGTAGATGTCTCAAGAGAGACAGTACAGGGGGGGTAGTAGATGTCTCAGGAGGGACAGTACAGGGGGTAGTAGATGTCTCAGGAGGGACAGTACAGGGGGTAGTAGATGTCTCAGGAGGGACAGTACAGGGGGTTAGTAGATGTCTCCGGAGGGACAGTACAGGGGGGTAGTAGATGTCTCAGGAGGGACAGTACAGGGGGGTAGTAGATGTCTCAGGAGGGACAGTACAGGGGTTAGTAGATGTCTCAGGAGGGACAGTACAGGGGGGGTAGTAGATGTCTCAGGAGGGACAGTACAGGGGGTAGTAGATGTCTCAGGAGGGACAGTGCAGGGGGTTAGTAGATGTCTCAGGAGGGACAGTACAGAGGGGTAGTAGATGTCTCAGGAGAGACAGTACAGGGGGGTTGTAGATGTCTCAGGAGGGACAGTACAGGGGGGTTGTAGATGTCTCAGGAGGGACACTACAGGGGGGTAGTAGATGTCTCAGGAGGGAAAGTACAGGGGGTTAGTAGATGTCCCAGGAGGGACAGTATAGGGGGGTAGTAGATGTCTCAGGAGGGACAGTACAGGGGTTATTAGATGTCTCAGGAGGGACAGTACAGGGGGGTAGTAGATGTCTCAGGATGGACAGTACAGGGGGTTAGTAGATGTCTCAGGAGGGACCCCCTCTTTACAATGCTCAAGCTGCTATTTACACACAACGACCACTAGTTGGCCGCTTGTAAATGAGCAAAATAGCTTTATATTAGCTTATCCTGAAGTGATATTGAAAATGTAAGGATACTAGGGGTGTAACGGATCACCTAACTCACGGATCGGATCGTGTCACGGATTTTGAGTCACGGATCGGATCATTTTTCGGATCAACACAAAACATATATATTTTAAAATAAAAACAACATTTTCCTTGAATTCTGTAAAAACACCACTTTTAATGTGTGAAACAAAAAAACAACATTCAAGATGTCAAAACTGATATATATATCACATATATATATAACATCTATATATAACAACATATATATATAACAACATATATATAACATCACTGCTGCAAAGTAACAGAGTACTTTTTTTGTGTGTTTACACAATCACCCAGGCTGCTTAGCGGGTGATATGACGTGATATAATTGGGACAGAGATGAGTGAATGAATGTTGTTGTCAACTCAGTACACATGCAGAGAGTGAGAATAAAGCGCACATGATTGTTTTTCTACCGGTTACATTTGAATGAATGAATGGTCTTTATTGTCATTGCTACAGTACAGGTACCAAACAACGACATTTAGGAGGGGTGGCTCCCCTGGTGTTAGGAAAGAAAAAAAGAAAAAGAAAAAAAAAAAAAAACGATTTTGCTATTGATCCGCGGTACACATGCGTTCCGAACCGTGGAGGGCGATCCGAACGGATCACGGATTATCCGTGATCCGTTACACCCCTAAAGGATACTGGGTGGTAGAACGCACATATCTAGGAAAAGTCATGAAAGGAGGGTCCTGAAATTTGATCGAGTGCAAAGATATAACACTTTGTTTTTTACTCACAGGGGTCTGATTAAGTGCTAAGGATATTGTGTGTGTGTGTGTGTGTGTGTGTGTGTGTGTGTGTGTGTGTGTGTGTGTGTGTGTGTGTGTGTGTGTGTGTGTGTGTGTGTGTGTGTGTGTGTGTGTGTGTGTGTGTGTGTGTGTGTGTGTGTGTGTGTGTGTGTGTGTGTGTGTGTGTGTGTGTGTGTGTGTGTGTGTGTGTGTGTGTGTGTGTGTGTGTGTGTGTGTGTGTGTGTGTGTGTGTGTGTGTGTGTGTGTGTGTGTGTGTGTGTGTGTGTGTGTGTGTGTGTGTGTGTGTGTGTGTGTGTGTGTGTGTGTGTGTGTGTGTGTGTGTGTGTGTGTGTGTGTGTGTGTGTGTGTGTGTGTGTGTGTGTGTGTGTGTGTGTGTGTGTGTGTGTGTGTGTGTGTGTGTGTGTGTGTGTGTGTGTGTGTGTGTGTGTGTGTGTGTGTGTGTGTGTGTGTGTGTGTGTGTGTGTGTGTGTGTGTGTGTGTGTGTGTGTGTGTGTGTGTGTGTGTGTGTGTGTGTGTGTGTGTGTGTGTGTGTGTGTGTGTGTGTGTGTGTGTGTGTGTGTGTGTGTGTGTGTGTGTGTGTGTGTGTGTGTGTGTACAGGTGGCTCTATGCCTACCAGACCGCAGTCTCCTTCCACTTCAGTAACTACTTTGTGGGCCACCTGAGTGAAAGCACCGCTGTGCTGGCTGGAGCAGGCTTCACTGAAGAGAAGGACAATGTAAAATGGTGAGGTGTGTGTGTGTGTGTGTAAAAAGAAAAGAAAGTATAGAGGTCTGTTAAGCCTCATTATGTAATAACTGCACATTATGTAATAAAATCCCAAAATGTAATAAAAAGTCACTTTCAATATGTAATAACACCGCATTATGTAATAAATTGGCTGAACGCAAAATGTAATAACGTTTGCCATATTATGTAATAAATGTATTACATATTGTGCAGGTTATTACAAAATGCGGCGGTTGCACTTTTTTGTAACACAATTGAAAAAATGGAAATGTCATATTTGACCATGAAAAGCATTTTAATTCTCCAACATAAAAAAAAATCCAGAATTGCATGTTGTGTTGAAACTAAATAGTATTTCTATCGACCACTTATATGCTGATTTGGTTGCATTCTTCTCAAGTTATGAAGCCCCCAATGGCAATTTGCTTGTTTAGGAGACATTCTGAAGACCTGATAACTCATTCCTTCAGGGGATCATATTATTGAATACAAATGTCAACTAACATTATGCAACTTTTCAAAGCATTTAAATGTACTGAGTGCGCTATGCTGTGCTTGTTACTTTTTTTAAACTTTCTTTTTAACTTTAAAAAAAATCATAGCCAGGGCTAAAAGTGGATTGAAGTTCTTGCAGGTAGCCCAACTACAATACAAATAAGTAGAGTCTGCACACTGCTAATAGACTGCTCCCAGTAGATTCATTTTGATGTTTCAGTCATACAAGACCTCCAGAAAAGGTATATAGCCTACTATACTATACTATACTATACTATACTATACTATACTATACTACCCCAACCTTCATTGCTTCATATTGTTCTCCTCCCACCCCCATGCCAGCTTCATGCATCCTGAACACACACATTCTGAATGCCGGCAGGGTGTCTGAATTAGAAACACTTGACAATGTGTATAGAAAATTATTTATTGAAATACTGTAACTTAACAAAACTTAACAAGTCTCCTTTATGAGTTTGCTCATAACTAAATAAACAAACAAACAAACAAACAAATAAACATGGAAATGTGCAAAATCTGTCAACTATTCTTAGACATACCGGTAGTTGTTGCATACAGTAATGGTTTGAGAATTTATTTTTAAACTTAATGTTAGTTACTTGGCCTATAGAAAACTCAAAATGATAGCATTTTAAAATATTTAAAAGTATTCACATACCTTTCAACATGTTGCCTTTTATCAAGTGACAACTGACCAGTAGATAAGCCTACCAAAGGTTTTCTATGAAGGAAAACCCAAAAAAAAGTCAGCAATTGAATTTGCACATGAACGCAGAACAAGTAGATGTTAAACAGAGTGCAGAAAAACGTGTTTTGTTTTCAGTCTATTTCTGCAAAAACTGCACTTTATGGATGTTTAAACTCGACGAAAGTTGACATTACTTCCCGAGGCGGACAAGAAAGGATGCATCCTAGCGCATTTCCTGATTGGCCGGTTACGATGTCAACTACGAGACGGGTCGCTAATTGACTCTCGCACGCAATCGCCAACCCTTACCATACGACTCCAAAAACGATACGTAAACACCCTGCCAGCGTTATCGTCTCGTCACAGTCTCAGATCACAAATTCGGCAGTCGTGAGAGTAACAAGCACCGCAGTGCACTCATTAAATGCTTAACTTGAGAAGAAGGCAACCAAATCAGCATATAAGTGGTCGATAGAAATACTATTTAGTTTCAACACAACATGCAATTCTGGATTTTTTTTTATGTTGGAGAATTAAAATGCTTTTCATGGTCAATTATATTTATTACATTTCCATTTTTTCAATTGTGTTAAAAAAAAGTGCAACCGCCGCATTTTGTAATAACCTGCACAATATGTAATACATTTATTACATAATAAGGCAAACGTTATTACATTTTGCGTTCAGCCAATTTATTACATAATGTGCAGGTTATTACATAATGCGGTGTTATTACATATTGAAAGTGACTTTTTATTACATTTTGGGATTTTATTACATAATGTGCAGTTATTACATAATGAGGCTTAACAAGGTCTAATACATTTTTAGATTACTACATCTAAATCTAAGTGTCTTTGTAGGACAATCTACTCTGTATACTGCAATTAGGCTACACCTATAATAATTTCGGGCGGCGAACAAGCAACGCCAGCGTCCTCTCTCAATCTGCATTTTTTGGAAAGCTCAAATTTGTATCAAGGTTATATGAAAGTCCTTGGTTATAATTTTTAGATCTCTAAATCTAAGTGCCTTTGTAGGACAATTTACTCTGTATACTGCAATTACATGTGCGTAATGTGCTAAGGTTATTGAAAATCTAGATTTGAATGGAAATAATGGGTGTCTCTCTCTGTGTTTGTGTGTTGTGGTGTCATAGGGACCTGAAGGTCACCAAGCCTCTGAGCGTGGAGATGCCCAGGTCCATGGTGCTGGTCGTGACCTCCTGGAACATCCCCATGTCCCGCTGGCTGAATACCTGTGAGTTGTCAATATGTGACTGCGACTGGTGAACTTGCAAACCACGCGCTCACTCGAAGGGGTCACAAAGTGAGAGTGAAACTTATTGTGTATATCTAGTTTTAGTTTTTTTTTCATAACACCAATTCGAAGTTTTAAAGTACCCACTCGATATAATAAACAACAGTTTAACGATCCCTAAATACTTATAATTTGTGGATTGGATTCACTGTTCTCGTTTGCTGTAGGCTACTAGTAAGTGATAATGACTTGTAAACATACTTTCATTTTAGGACGTGTTCAAAAGCAAGAACTGTGTGTTCAACTAGTTATGTGTAGTTATGTGTTTTTAGCATGTCGATGTTCTCTCAGCATGTTATTAAAATACAGTTTAGACCTTCGTAGCGACGTGTTTTGTTAGCCAATAGCTTCTAGCAGCGTTTCCCCAGTGAGCAGGCCGGTGCCTTGCATGGTAGCTTGCTGCCATTGGTGTGGGAATGTGTGTGGGAATGGGTGAATAAGAGGTCCTTGTAAAACGCTTTGGATAAAGGCGCTATATAAGTGCAGTCCATTTACCATATGAACGTCTGTCCACTGTCTCTATCCCCATTATGTCATCCAGATGTTTTCAAAAGTGCTTTAAAACTGGGCACATTCCCTGCCATCCTGCTGACTTACACAGCCAGTGCCCTGTTACATGTGAGTATGAGCCATTAGCTGTGTCTATGCAGTTGTTTATAACAGGATCATTTAGGAATGTCATCTGACAGTTCCTGTCCGGTGTCTTAATATGACTATATTAATAATTACAGGACACAACAAGGATGTAATGGATTTTTTTTCTCTTCCTGCATTATGAGCATATTGATATTTGTTCTTCTGTTATGAGCGAATTCACCATTTTGTTTTCCTCCAGGGTCTCAGTTTCCATCTCGGGGCCGTGCTGCTGTCCCTGGGCTTCATCACCTATGTGGAACACGGTACCGTCAGCTCTGCTCAGGGTGCCTCAGACACACCCATTAATCACCGCTAGCAACCATCAACCAATCAAATATGACTACCAACATTTTTTTTTGACCATATCACGTTTTTACGATTTCGGAAAGGAATAATCCAATAATCCAGTGCATCACTGTTGACAGGTTATATCATTATTATATTAGTTTAATATCACAGTTGAGTGACTAAGGCTGGGTTGCACCAACCTGGTTTAAACTAATCCTGGTTTAGAGTTAATCCAGGCTTAGTAAATCCAGGCTTAAACTAGGTTTAAAGTAGGGATGCACGATATGCATTTTTTCCAACCGATACCGATAACCGATGTTTACCCGCTTCTCGTGGCCGATAACCGATATGATAACCGATATGAGAACAGATATAATTTCACAGTTGATAACCTGTAGTTCATGCACACCTGAAGGTAAGAAAGGCTATGTAGTGAGCAAAGATTGATGATTTAATATTCCATAGTGATCTCACCAAATCTAACTTACATCACTATTGTTAACACAACAAAGAGAACACTTCTGACTCTTCAAATGTTCATTTATTTAAAAAAAGGAAATACATTTCAACATTGTTGAAAATCACATCACACTCGCTAGTCAAGCCAAACTATTGCAATGCATGGATTGGGTGAGTAATCCCCACTGCTACCTAGTTAACTATAACACTACTTTACATTGTTTCCTAGTTAACTATAACACTACTTTACATTGTTACCTAGTTAACTATAACACTACTTTACATTGTTAGCAGGCTCACAAAACAAGCTGTGTTAGTTGACTAGCGATGTGTCATTCATTTTCAACAACGCTTAGCTCGCAATTTTATTTTGAAATCGCGAAAACTAAAAAAGAAGTCAATGTCGGAATGAGCCTCTCCTTGTTGTTCAGAGAACAGATGCCAAACTACCGATTTTTGCTGTAATAATATGATTTGGCAGTAGAAAGCCATCAGTCAATAGCTTGTCTCATTCACAGAACAGCATGGGTTGCCTGCACTGTTTGATTGCGTATTTTAGAGCAGACTACAGAGATGGTGAACATTAGCACTAGCTAACATTGGCTATCTATTTACCTTAGCTTACTGTTAATTGACTGCATGGCTGTACGCAGGCGCAACATCATGAGCGCGACAACCGGAACCGGAAATATTTCCGGCTTCATATTATCGGCTCTATATCGGCAACATTTTTATAAAACCGATAAATATTGAATAACATTAATTTCCCAATATCGGGCCGATAAATATTGGCGCCGATAATATCGTGCATCCCTAGTTTAAAGTTAATCAGAGACGCGTTGCACACCATCATTTTAATCCTGGATTAGTTAAACCTGGTTTAAACCAGGATTAAACCAGGATTAATTTATTTTCTAATTTTCTAATTTATTTAATTTGCCATCTTGGATTCAGACGAAATGTAAAAGAAATATATGATGTTGGCTAGATAAATATGGCCCTAGATAAATTATAGATAGCATCTCGCACTTAAATAGCATTAAGGTTGATGCGGGCTCACTAGTCAGCTATAGCTTTTATCTTGGCATGACCATTTTATATTAAAACAGCTGCTAGCATGCTAATTTCGCTACGCAAATGTTACGAAGTGACTAGTTAACTAGCCAAACAAAGCCACGTCACATCCTCACATCAGCCAAAGTGGTGATAAATTCCATAACTGGATACTAATTTGTTTCCAGTCATAGCTGGCTAGCTAGCTTACTTACTTACTTATCAAAGGTATCATAAGACCTCTGCAGCTCATCCAGAATGCTACCGGCCGTCTGGTGTTCAACCTCCCCAAAGTCTCCCCTGTCCTCCGCACCCATCACCGGCTCCCCATAGCAGCTCGCATTAGACTCAATGCATGACATTGAGCCATGGTCACAGAATCAGTCAAGTTACAGTCAAGTTGTTACATCCTACATACAAGTAGGCCTATCTTTTTGCACACGGGGCTGCAGTGGTCGTGCTGCACGGTCACGTCGGCTTTTCACCGACCACAGATGGTGCTAGCGGAGCTTTTTGCGAGTGATTGCCGGGTCGTAGGCTTGCGTGATGCGGTAAATGGCATGGTATATTATTATATACCTTTGACACTCTGCTGACAATTCTGCACACTGTGGACTAGTCTAGTGAACTCCAAAAAGATACTTGCATAATGGGATGTAACAATAAACTTGATTGATTCTGTCACCATGGCTCAATGTCATGCATTGAGTCTAACATAAAACAGGGAGCAGTGTTGTTACCACTCTACCCTGTACCATTAGCGCTATTCCACACTGACAATTTTCCATTTACAAGGGTACACAAAATATAACTGTACCCTTGTCTATGTTTTTTTTTTCTTTCCTCCTCCAAGAGGTATAATATGAATTTGTAAATCTCAGGTTCAATGCAGTGTTACTTTTGAGGGAAACAAAATACTGAGTATGTGTAAAAAGGACAGGACATTGCATATGAAATAGATATCAGACCCTATAATATGAACAGCTAAATCAATCACATTATTTGGTTGGTGTATTCATATTCATTATTCATATTGGTTTGAAGATGGTTCTAAATACTGTACAATCCATGTAGGTAGTAGACATGCAGCCCCCCAGAACTGGGAGGGCATTTGAGAGTTCCTCTCACTTCCATACTTGATAGCTGGTGCAACCTTCCCATTGAGGTATATGACAGTAAACAGTATTTTGTAAAGCTACACCATTGGGAAAACTCACAATTGAATTATTCACTTTATATCACTATAAAATTATATCACGATAAAATTATGATTAAAATTAAAATGTAAGGGCGCTTAGGTGGCGTTGACCATAACCGCAGGGTCCCCGGTTCGATTCCGGCTGGGGACATATCCTGCATGTCATCCCTCCTCTCTCTCTCACCTATCCTTCCTGTCTAAATCTCTACTGTATCTGTCAATGAAATGAAAAATATGAGTGAAACTGCCCCACTCAGAAAAAATAACTTAAAAAAAAAAGTTTCCTGCGAGAAACTCTTTCCTTTATTCTCATCCAGCGAAGATATGCAGCCATGTTGTCATTAAAACTGAAATAAACCTAACATAAACTTCCTCCAGGGGTGGTTTAAATATAATTGCTAATCCAGGTTTAAACTAGGTTTAAAATTACTGGTGCAACAGACTTGATTTAAACCAGGTTTAAACCAGTAAAATATATCCTTGTTGTTTTTTATCCTTAGATGTTAGATTACCATTCAAAAACATATTTCTCTCACTTATTGAACATAGACAACCATAGAAACCGAAATGCATTTACTTCTGGTGTGCATTATTCCTTTAATGTCATGTGTATGGCCATGAGTTTATCCTGACCATGTGACCTAACCAGGATAAACTTTGGCCCTAGTTATAGGCAATGGGTTGTGTAGGCCATAATAGGGTCCAGATATTTTCCTCGTAAAAAAATAATAATAATATTGTGTTAGTTAGATTGATGGCTCTTGTCATAAAGGTAAATAGACATGGGTCATTGAAAGTGATTGAATTCCCCTCTCTCTCTCTCTTTTTTATTGTTGTCTGTGAGTGGATAGTTCTCTTATATAAATAGGTGTATTATATCAATTCTCATCTAGATCTGTCTCAAACTATGCCGTGTTGGGTCCTTGAATTTGAGGGAATTGAGTCTTGAAAGACCTTAAAAGGTGCTTGAATTTGATGTTTCAGAAGGTGTGGGAACCCTGAATAATGTATGATTTTGCTTCATCGATGTTTGAGTTTTGTCATTGTTTCTTTCAGTTCTGAGGAAGAGGTTGGCAGCCATCTTTAGTGCCTGTGTGCTGTCCAAGAGCTGCACCTCCGACTGCCCTCACCAGCACAGGAAGGTATGTACAGTCCCTGGTTCAGTACAGGAAGGTATGTACCGTACACTACCTGGTTCACTACAGGAAGGTATGTACACTACCTGGTTCACTACAGGAAGGTATGTACACTACCTGGTTCACTACAGGAAGGTATGTACACTACCTGGTTCACTACAGGAAGGTATGTACACTACCTGGTTCACTACAGGGAGGTATGTACACTACCTGGTTCACTACAGGAAGGTATGTACACTACCTGGTTCACTACAGGAAGGTATGTACACTACCTGGTTCACTACAGGGAGGTATGTACACTACCTGGTTCACTACAGGGAGGTATGTACACTACCTGGTTCACTACAGGAAGGTATGTACACTACCTGGTTCAGTACAGGAAGGTATGTACACTACCTGGTTCAGTACAGGAAGGTATGTACACTACCTGGTTCAGTCCATCAGTAAAGGATGTTCTGTAGTGATAACCTGCTATGTTTTCTATACGTGACAGGGGCTGGTGAGAGGGGTAACTAGTTGGGAATCGTGGAGTTGCGGAAATGACAAACATTATTTAATAAATAAATTTTAAAAAAATCATAATACGAAGTGTTGAAGAGCCCACTCCATATAACAAACCTGAACCGAATCTTATTCAACAAGGAAAAGTAAAAAAACAAAAAACACTGCTGTGGTCATCACTATCGTCTTCCAATAGGATCGAGCTGGTTGACAAAAACAGGAATTTTGAACAAATTCCCCCTGACAGCTACCTTGTTTGAACTTGTTTTTTTGGCTAAACGTGACATCCCTCATGGTGATGAGTCCAGCCCCGGCTGACCACATGTCAAGGTGTCCACTTAACCCCAAATCGCTCCCAATGAGTGGGCCGGCGCCTTGCATAGTAGCTTGCTGCCGTTGGTGTGTGAATGTGAATGTGTGTGTGAATGGGTGAATGAGAGGCTGTTGTCAAGCGCTTTGGAATAAGGCGCTATATAAGTCAGTCCATTTACCATTTTGCCTCTCCTTCACAGGAGCTGTGGGTGTCTGCCATCAACCTGGCCTTCAGCCTGCTGGTCATCTTCCACCTGACCTACCTGGGCTCCCTGTTTGACGCTGAGGTAGATAACCTGGCAGCAGAGGAGGTGATTATTATTGATTTATATGATTTATATGATTTAAAGGCGCCTTTCTCAAACTCAAGGACACTGTACAGAGAAGAGAAAACAGAAGAGAAGCAGGATGATAAACAAAAACAACAACAACACAACCAAAAAGGCAGCTATGGGACCCATACCATGCTGTACAAAGGCCAGTCAACAGATGAGTGTTGAGTCTGTCCTTGAATGTGTTGAGAGTAGCAGAGCATGGGGATGGCTGGTGGAAGGAGACGGTCATCAGGTACTTCTACTGCTGGCTTGGCCTGTGTCAGGCCCCAAGACACACGGCTGGTTAAAGGGGCAATCTGGGATTGGTACATAGTGATATATAGACGTAAAAGTTGAATTTTTAAGAAACAGAAAATACTGTGAAATATTTTGAAAATACTGTGATGGCACTATAGCCAATAGGCAATAACACCCAGTCCTAGTCAAGCAGTGTTTAGGTGCATATCTTACTTCATCAGTTAATTAGATGCAGCCTTTAGTCAGCTCGTTTTGCTCATTGAAGCTAATACATTTGGTAATAATATCTAAAACACACTCCAAACTCTCAAACCAAGGTACATGTAGGTATATATAAGGTATATTACCACAATGTTGCTTCTGATTAATTTGTCTGCATTACTTTTTCCAATAATTTATAAACCCATGTTTTAACATTATCTTATTGAAAGACGTTCTAATCAAATGGGACTGTTTCTCTGTTCCAATTGTTTTCACTATCCAAACTCTGACTGGAAGGGACCTGATCATCCGCCTCCCGTCAATCACAACTGCTGCACTGTCGACAGCGAGTGCCAACTATGTACATTGCAGGGCTTAAAGTTCTTCGGCACGGTGCCAGATTTCCGGCGCGGGGGAATTTTGAGCAAAACATAAATAAATAAATCACATGCTATTTGTTTACAGCGTAATTTAAAGAGTCATCTTCAGCAAAGAGACAGTTCCGCCTACCAATGGTATCACATTGCTCAAGCCAACCAACGACTTCTAGCCAATCGGAGGCAGAGTAGTGGGGCGGGCCGTAAGAAGTTTAAATGAGTGTAATGTTAGCTTGTAGCGACGTTCGCTTTTAGCAGCCCCGCTATCTCGCTAACTTTAGTAAGAGTCTATTAAAATGGAAGCCAAGTTTCTTAAACCTGGCGAAGACAGAGCTATACTAGAACGAGGAGTAAGGAATAAATGGCGCTGGGCATGGATAGAGGAGAGTAGTGACGGGAAGCCTTAGCAGAGCTGCCAAGTCTCACGCAATCGCCGTGAGACTCACGCATGTCAACCAGTTCTCACGCTCTCACGCCGCACCTCTATTTCTCAAGTCTTATTTTTTAAATTCCTTGAAAGAAAGCTACCGAACATGAGTTTCGTGGCATCTTTCTGCACGCGCGTTAACTTGAGTCTGCAATCGAAGCGGCAGGCGAGCGCTGATGGAAGAACCTGTGTTCACGCGAGCTGCAAGAACGTAGCAAGCAGTGTTGCCAGATTGGGCTACTTTTGGTCACACTGGACGGGTGGATTCGGCAGCTTTTAGACCCTTTGGGCTGCACATTGTCAATTCCGTCTGGCAACTGTGGTAGCAAAATATGTGCATACATTACAACATCGTATCTGGTAGCCTACTGGACTGGGTTGCACCAATTTGGCGTAAGTCATTAGTAAATGCAGGCATTTAGTAGTTACTAAACCCCTAGTTGTTACTAGCTAGTTTCAAACTAGTTGTTTACTCATTTCGGTTGCACCACGCCAATCTGTATTGTTATAGTGATAGTGGCTTAATAAGTGATGCAATCAGTTTGGCCTTAAGACCAAAGACATCTAAATATATTATTTTATTTTGTATTGAGTATAAAACAGTATTAATGCATTTTAACATTGAGACACATATTTTGTATTGACTATAAAATAGTATTAATGCATTTAAACATTGAGACAAGAAGCTGTCTTCTGTACCCGCTCTCCCAATATCTCAAACTGTGACCCCCCTCCCCAAGAAAAAGTTTCAGGCACAGGATTTTTTCCCACTTTAAGCCCTGACATTGTATTTGTTAAGAAATAAATGTAATATATTTAATATGTAGGGATGTCCCGATCCCACTTTTTCACTACAGATTCCGATACCTGGGCTTCAGGTATCTGCGATACCGAGATCAATCCGATATTTGTATTTATTTTTTTACTCTTGAATAATAACAAATACTTCCCCATTATATAGTCCACAACAACAGTTGGCTATTAAAGACTGCCAGCCTTTATTCAAGCAACAGTACTCTGCAGTACTCTGTGACCAACTGGTTTAAAGTTAAAACTATTTAGCAGCATATTAAAAAAAAAGTTACTGTCTTATTTCTAGTTTTAGTGCCTTCAGGTTTTTATTCTATTCATCTTCTCTTACAAATGGCAAACCAATTATAGCACCCTTTTTTAAAGTGTAGCCTGGTGACACCCGCTGGTGTGACCATAAACCAGTCGCAGAATCGAAGGGGTCGAAAAGTGAAACTTATTGTCTCAACAACATCTGGTTTTCTTTTTTTTTCATAACACCAACTTGAAGTTTTAAAGTAGCCACTCGATATAATATACAACAGTTTAACGATCACTACAGGATCACTACATTTGTGGATTGGATTCACTGTTCTCGTTTGCCGGAGGCTACCGGTAAGTGATAATGACATATAAACATACTTCCGACAGTGTGTTCATCTCATTGTGTAGTTACGTGTTTTTAGCGTGTCGATGTTCTCTCAGCATGTTGTGATGTTATAAAAACACAGTTAGACGTTCGTAGCTATGTACCACTGTTAGCCGCTAGCTGTTAGCAGCGTTAGGTTCCCATTCTTGAGGTGCACCAACATTCAAATACTCGTGTCGTCTTTAATTTTTTTCCAATTTCTTTTTTTTGTTATTATTATTATTATTATTTATTTATTTTTATTTATTTTTTCAGATTTTATCCCTTTTTCACCCAATTTGGTAGCCAATTGAACCCAACCTAGCATCCAATTATCCCCTGCCTATTGCGAAGGATCCGCCGCACGACCCCGTGGCCGGCAGTCCCAGAGGAGGCCGCCAGGCAGACTAGCTGACTGGCTCCTCGAGCCCGACACCGTTATTCCGGCACCCCGGGGGCGCTGTTGCGCGACGGATCCTTGTCCGGAAATACTCCTATACCGCCCTCGGGAGCGGCCGCCCTATATGCTGCTCCCCGTGTGTGCCCCAGCCATATCCGGATCTGGCGAGCTGGGATTCGAACCCAGTCCCCGGTGGGCAGCTTGCACTAGTGGCCAGTGCTTAGACCGCTACACCACCGCGGGGCACGTTATTATTTATTTTGGTACATTTTCAAACAACAAACATCTAGACGTCACAACAAGGACGGACATTAAGGGAAAACAAACAACTCCATAAAGTAGAAAGTATGAAAAATAAAGTAATTAAAAGACAAAACACAACAGTAAACTGACAAGACAATAAACCACAACAAGGAGACAAAAACAAAAATAAAGCTAAAAGTTTCATGTGCCAATAAACAGAAATGTGTGTGCAATGAGGGAAGGGGGGGCATTACCACCATTAACAACCACGTTAATAATAAGAGTTAAGAGTTAGATAAGTGTTCCTATATCTAAAAGATAAATGCAAGCTAGAGAAAAATAAAAAAAGGAAAAAACAAAAAAGTGGATCTCAAATAACGTCGTGGATTCTCTTCCAAAAAAGATATGAAGGGGGACCACACTTCAGAAAACACATCCATCTTATCCTGCAGGACATATTTGAGTCTCTCCAAGGGCAACACAGACATTATCTGGGTGAACCATAGCTGTTCAGTAGGAATTACATCAGTGTTCCATAAAATTAAAATACACTTTTTGGCCAAAAATCAAAAAATATCAAACAATTTCCCATGCTCAGGAATCATATTTACATTTGCATCAAACCCTAAAAGGTACAAAAGGGGAGATTTGCTAAATTTTAGCTTAAGTATGGATTCAACCAGAGCGTGGATTGATTGCCAAAAGGCTTTGATCATGGGACAGAACCAAAACATTCAACATTTACATTTACATTTTTGGCATTTAGCAGACACCTTATTCCAAAGCGACTTACAATCAATACATTTGAATACTAAGCATGTGAATCAGCAATCCACCATTCGTTGCAGGAAGAGTAATCTAGCTCGGGCCCGGGGCCACTGATAGAAGGAAAAACCTTCTCCCTATCACCTTCTTCTAAACTTTTTTTTTTTTTACTGGAGAAACTGAGAAACAGTACAAGGGGGGCAATAGAAGTTCTTAGGGACACAGTAGAGGGGAAAGCGGTTGTCTTTAGGAGACGTAGTGGTGAGGGTCAGAAGATGTCTCAGGAGGAGCAGTTAAGATGTAACCTGAAGAGATGACATATGAGGATATGTCCCCAGACTTTTCTTACATTTATTACATAACGAAGAGTACTCCAGGGACATGTTATTAAGACGAACTGGAGTAAAGAATGTTTTAAAAATAAACTTGTAATTATGTTCAAGAACTCTGGGAGACAGTGAGGATGAGTTTACTTTCGCACATATCTGCATCCATGTTTCCTGGTCCAAATTTATGTTCAAATCTTTTTCCCATGTGTGTTTATCCTTTTCAGAGGTTGGAAGGAGGAAGGCACTCTACTGCTAAGAATCTTATAGATCTTTGAGGTCATTTTTTTCCAATTTCAATGTATGACGCATCATTTGAAAGCATACAATCTGTAGTTTCAGAATATGTAAAGAAACAAAAAGCAAGCTTAAAGCTTACTTAGGCAAATGGTTTATGATTTCACCAGCTGGCGTCAGACTCATTACACACAGGTAGCTACTAGCCAACTCTAATGCACGTGACCACTGGCTACTACTGTTGTCATCATGTGAGTGACACGCCAGATCGGGAGCGCAGATCGGAGCCTATTTTTTTTCATGGCCGATCTGCAATCCAGCATTCTGGACCAATATCGGACAGATACCGATGCCGTGGATCGGATCGGGACATCCCTATTAATATGTTTCAAAAAATAAATAATTATACGAAGAAACTAAAGCATTATTGTTAATTCTAAATATAAGATCAATGCACATAAAAACTGCCTGGGGTAGACCACTTTGAATACTTGTGATAGGCAACTATAACATGGAAATATAGTGCATGCTTTAATAAATTAATAGTTATGGATTTCTTACCTCCATAGCTAATACATTTTTCTCTGTTTGTTAAATAAATGAAATGTAATGACTTTTCAGGGTTACGTTGCCAACCACACCATACAGAAGTGGTCGGAGCTGAACTGGGCCAGTCACTGGGTGGTGCTTGGATGCTGGGTCTTTTATCGTCTTATTCAGTGATCTCATTGGGCCGTGGACTGGATTTAATGAGTTTGAGAGAGAGAGAGAGAGAGAGAGAGAGAGAGAATGGACTTAGCAGTACCTGACTCATCAGCTGCTCATTGGGGCCTTTGGCTGAACCAGGTGTGCATAACCCCCTGGAACCCCCAAGACAAGGTTGGCCTCTCCTGTGGTAAACACTCCTGTGGTAAACACTAAAGAATCAGTCACCTTCCCAATACAGTTCTCATGCCTGTCAGAGGAGGAACCAGCTATGATGGACCACACAGTTCAGAACCATCTGAAAGTCTGAAGATTTATCAGTGTCTTCAGGTTCTGCTCTTCATCTTCAATGGGTTTGGCATGATGTCCCTCAGTCATTTTAGGAATATTTACGCCTACACAAGGTGGATATCAGTCACAAAAGATTATTTTTTTAATTAAAATTAATATTATTATACGTTGGTGTTTTTTATAACCACAAGCGTTGACAATAATGTTACAAAACATTGTTTTCGCTGAAGGTGTTCAATGTTGCAATGTTGTCCTATTATATATGTACTGTATATCTGTTTTCTAATAAAATGTTATTTCTGTTTTGTATTTGTGAACCTGAGTAAACTTCATGAATTTAGGAAACAGGTATTGGTCGGACCACTCACTTTTGTCAAGTTCGTTCAAACTGTTAAAGGTAGTTTCAGCGATATCATGTTACAACAGATAGTGGTATGACTTCAGAGATGCTTCAGCTGCACCCAAGCAGACACTGTATAGAGAAGAACTCCCGCTCCTGTGGGCTCTGATGGAGATTCTCCCAAAATTGGCATTAGAAAGTAATTTTAGGATAAAAACCTCCAGTGTCCAACACAGGCACATGTCATTCTACTAATGCTTGGTACACACATAAAGATTTTCTAAATCACATTTTTTTTTTTCTGAGAGAGACCCCACACATGAAGATAGAAAATCATGGATTGAACAGTTTTGATCGTATTGTGTGTGGTGTGCTCCGATATTCCCAATACAGCACACCACATACATAAAGACCTGTCCTATGACAGTCTAGAGTCTCGTCCCCCAAGCCAGAAATCTTGCGTGATCAAACGTGATCTAATGTAGTACCCTGACTGACCTGTACGAGGCAGCCATGTGCAACAGGGCAAATAAAGTGCCGAAGAACGAAAAGAAGAAGTCAGCTTGCGTCTTGATTGGCTTTACATTCCATTCCATGTCACAATCGGACTAGGGAGTTGTCAGTTTTGCCCACACACAAGAGGACCTTTGATCATAAATATTGAACACGTTTAATATTTACGATCGTCGGCCCCGACCATTTTCTGAGCAGATTGTCGGGAGAAATTGACTCTTAACACACCTCACACCACAGGATAATCTTGTAGGATAATCTTTAGAGCCATCCGATAATCTGGCCTTGGTCGGAAGGGGGGAAATCGGGCCAAAATTGGCCAGATTATCTTTATGTGTGTACCAGGCATTAGTGAGGTACTGATTAGGGGATCACCTGAATCAAATCTTATTTAACAAGGAAAAGTAAAAACCACTGCTGTGGTCATCACTATCCTATAGAACCAACTGGAAGGCAAAAACGGTGCTAGTAGTAGACCATGGTAATTGGAATAAAAACGAATCAATCAACTATTGACAATGCCAAAAGAGTTGAAAAGAAAAGTTTTGAGTGAGGAAAAGAAGGGTTAAATTCTGGCTTTACTGGCAGAGGGATACAGTGAGTATCAGGTTACTTCAATCCTTAACATTTCAAAGATGGTGGTTCATACTAAGAACAAGGACAAGCAGCAGACATTGGGGTAAAAAAAGATACAGACCAGCAGAGGGTGAAAACGACTCCACTGACAGGGATGTTCACCAACGCATTCAAATGTTACTCAACAACCGTAGGATGACATCAAGTGACCTACAAAAACAATGGCAAACGGCAGCTGGGGTGAAGTGCACGGCGAGGATGGTTAGAAACAGGCTCCTAGGGGCAAGGCTGAAGTCGTGCAAAGCTAGAAAAAAGCCCTTCATCAATGAGAAGCAAAGAAGAGCCAGGCTGAGGTTTGCAAAAGAAAGTAAATTAGCTTTGAGAGCGCCGGAGCATCCACGTGACTGGCTCTTGTCCAATCAAATTACTTGGTCCCTTTATTGACGTTGGACCCAGTCTGCCCTGATAGTCTAATGGTTAGATGGAGACTTGGAGAGGCCTACAAGCCACAGTTTCTCGTACCCACTGAAATTTGGTGGAGGATTGGTGATGATCTGGGGGCGCTTGAGCAAGGTTGATTTGTCTTTGTGAAAGACGCATGAATCAAGCCACGTACAAGGTTGTCCTGGAAAAAAATGTGCTTCCTTCTCCTCGGACAATGTTCCCCAACTCAGGATTGTTCATTTCCAGCAGGAAAGTCACAATAAAAGGCCACTCTAAAATGTACAGTTTTATCACACAGCACAATACCACAGAAGTTTTGAGGGAGCGTGCAATTGGCAGGAATGTCCACCAGAGCTGTTGCCCATGAATTGAATGTTCATTTCTCTACCATAAGCCGTCTCCAAAGGCGTTTCCAAGAATTGGAATTGGAAACGACTTTGGAGACGGCTTATGGTAGAGAAATGAACATTCAAATCATGGGCAACAGCTCTGGTGGACATTCCTGGAGTCAGCATGCCAATTGCACGTGACGAAACTTGTGACATCTATGGCATTGTGCTATGTGATAGCACAATGGCCTTTTATTGTGACCAGCCTAGTTTAATCATGCTGTCTAATCAGCATCTGGATATGCCACACCTGTCAGGTGGATGGATTATCTCGGCAAAGGAGAAGTGCCTACTAACACAGATTTAACCACATTTGTGAACACAATTTGAGAGAAATAGGCCTTTTGTGTACATAGAAAAAGTCTTCGGTCTTTGATTTCAACTCATGACAAATTGGAGCAAAAAGTGTTGTGTTTATATTTTTCTTCAGTGTGCTTGCATGTTTTACAAAGTGTAATCTTACACAAGAGACAAGAGTCTGTTTGTATGACATTGTCTATATTTCATCATCAGTGTGAAGACAATTTAGGTAAACTAAAGACCAGGTAAGGCACACAGGTTTTAAATACATTTTGAAGATATGATTTTAGATCGATTTTAGATTTTTCTTTTGTCTTCTGAGCTGCATTACTCGTTAACGGTCCTTACTGCGCCTTACTGAAGTGTGCCCTCTGCTGGCCCTGCCATAGGAGCTGCATGTTGTACTCACTTGAATGGGAAAGACAGGGAGTGTGGTAAGGCTATCCTTAGATGGTTGTGACCAGGGTGCGAAATAAGGGGGAGCTCGGGGAGCTATAGCTCCCCTAGTGGTGACATGAGCTCCCCTGGAAACATGGTTTGTGAAATTTTGGGGGAGCTCTAAAATATTCCAAATTGCGATGGATTTATTCCAAGTTGTGACGGATTTTACCTGGTGTAATATGATTTGTAGAGGCATACAATCTATTTTGATGTTGGTATTAGGTATATGATATATTATAGCCTACATATAGGCCTTTATTGGCTACAACTATGCCTGACAGTAACAGAGCGGGGTGCACTGACGCTGAACCCCTCATAGTGATAAGTAGGTGGACAACGCGTGGTGCTGAAATAGCCGACATGCGGTGTGTGGTTTGAAAAAAGTAACGCCAGCTCAGTAAATAATTCAAACTTAATGTTTACTTATAGGCTATGTGACTGCACCACACATGTGAACAGTAACAAAGCAAATGCAGTTTAATTTTATGAAAAACATTGACAACTAAATCGGCGCAAAAAAAAAAAAGAAGCTGAATCCGCTTAGCCTATATGCTCTTGAAATGACAGAGCAAACACGCTACATTACTAGGGATAATAATTACAATGAGCCATTCATTAAAAATAGAAAAAATAATATTAGGCTATTAAATCTCACTTAATGAGAAAACTGGCATCTCCCATCGGTCACTATTTGTTGGCTATCTGGTGATATGGACGTCTTTGAGTGTCTAGAAAAGCGCTATAAGTCTAATGTATTATTATTATTTATTATTATTATGGACGTCACTTTAACGTCCGGCAGTTATTATGGACGTCCGGCAGTTCTCAAGGTTTTTATGCACCAATCAATTCCTCTCGTGCGTCTTTATCACATTCATTGACGAAAAGGACGACTCGCATGGTGGAAGGGAACATTCATTGTGAGCACGGAAAATGTGAGTCTCACAACGGCTTTGCATTGATGAAACCAGGTAGGATGAACGCATAGTTCGCTATCCATTCCTCTTTAAATGCCCTGTTTTCACCGTCAACTTTCCTCTTTAGACCTTTGGAGAGTGACATTATGTTTCTCTTGCTAGCTAGCAGGTTAAATGTTTAGCTAACTTCACCCGGCACGCAAACAACCAATCCAATAATAATGTGACCATGTAAGTCCGGGAGGAGGGGGAATAATTATCAGAATGAAACTATGTTAAATAATTATTAGAATAAGTTAGGCTGCGCTACATCGTCAGTCCACACATTTATTATTCAAAACTATGGAAAAGGGTGAAACTAGGTTTCAACGTTGTTGAGAATCACAACACAAACTCGCTAGTCAAGCCAAAATACAGCAGCGAAATGGATTGGACTGCTACCTAGTTAACTATAACACTACTTTACATTGTTACCTAGTTAACTAGAACACTACTTTACATTGTTAGCAGGCTCACAAAACAAGCCGTGTTAGTTGACTAGCGATGTGTCATTGATTTTCGACAACGCGGAAATGTGTTCACATTTTTCGAAAGAAAAGTCAAAGCATTAGAACGTAGAACGGAAAATCGCACGCGCGCTTTGCGCACGGAAAGCCACCGGCCCCGATTTGGCCTGATTTTTTTTTTCCGTCAGGAGATTTTTTGTTTGTTGCTTTAATCCCTGGGCTCCCCCGCACACCGTGATTTAATTCGCACACTGGTTGTGACCCAAGCATTGTTAGTGATTCCATACGGCTCACCCCAAATCACTGACATGTCGATTCGCGCGGCATAAGTATTATCACAGGACATCTGAGTTTCACGAATTATGGTAGGTCATTTGCGTTAGAATTTTTACGGACATGGCCGATTCGCACGGGATTAAGAACACAGATGACCTCCGTAATTATTACAAATGACCAGAGATCCCTAGATAATACTAATCCCATCTGAATAGGATTTATGATGTACCCACTCGGACGATCTGGGATTGCAACTTTGGGATTGCATCTTTTGGACTTATAAAATTACAATACAATATATAGACATTGATTCTTGAAGAATATAATTTATAAATGCTTTATGAGATTAGTTAGTCTTATCCCATCAGAACCAAACATATTATCTTGTTTTACTCCATTCTTTGTTAACACTGTAATTGTTAACAAACACATTAAAGCTTGAAAACATGGTTACAAATATTATTTTCATCTCATGGATGGAAAGTCCTTGCATCCATAGATCATATGAATTTGAGAGTGTTAACATTTCTTCAGCCCCATCCCTCAGCTGGTTACCAGGGAGACTGCTTTGTTATTGTTTGAAACCCAGATTGCCCCTTTTATGGAGTAGTAGACGTATGGATTGGCATGTTCAATGACCATTTAATTACATTTCTAATGCCTCCAAGAGTTTCACACATCATTGAGGGTTTGTCTGATTATCTTTTGGTCTACCTTTTGTGGGTCTTTCATGCTCGGTTCAGCAACAACAGACACACTCATGAATGGACTTCACTCCCCACCTGTCAATTTACCTGTTTCTAGTCAATCATTAATCGCTACTATCGGAAAGGTACCATCCAGACAACATGACGCCATCTCAACACGGAACTCACAAGACAAGACAATAACCAACTTTGTCCTCAGCTTTAGCGAACAGAAAAACAAGGTCTTGTCCTTGATTGGATTGCTCTTTTTGTAAGAGGTCATGTAATTCAAATGGATTCAATTGTTCCTTCCAAAACTGTAACGGATACTTGCAACTTACCTTGAGTTTATTGGGCTTCCGAATTTGACCACCTATACATAGATATGGTGGTTTTAATGTGTTTGTATGACTTACCTCTCCATAACTACCAGACAAGGTGGCAGGCTAGTGAGTGTGTTTGCTGATAGAGTGAGTGTGGAGAAAGGATGGGGACCAACTGCAGCTTCACTGAAATCCCACTGTCGTCTGAGTTTGTCGATGGTAAGTACAGCCTCTGAGTACAACAATATATCAACATTTCAAATGTCACACAGTTTTCACACCACAATAAAAGGTGGTGACTAATTACAGAAGTATAGTAGTAGAAGTATTTTGGCTGCGATAGTAGTAGTAAAGTATAATATCAGTCATATTAGTAGTCGAAAATGGTTCCATTTCTGTTGTATGATAAGCTACTAACTCACCACCGCTCCTCCTATGTATGTCATCAGTGATTAAGGATGAGCTGTGGCTGTTCCTCATCCCAGCTGGCTTGGCTGTGATCCTCCTGTCCTTGTTCTTGGAGGAAGTGGGCTTCTTCCTACGTCACGTGCCCTCATCCAGCCGTAGACAACTCTACTTGTGGATCCTGGGCATGTACCCGGTAAAATTATAATATTACCTTTCCTTTTTACCCAACGGTTCATCTGGAATATTAAAGTTTGAGGTCAATTTAACTTTAAAAAATTGGTCTACATGAGCAGTGAATCGTGATTCCGTTCAATATTGGAAATAAGTAATAAGTGCTTTGAAATCCTTGAACTGGAATTTCAGTTAAAAATCGGAAATCAAATGGAGTTGACTCCCAATCCTGAATATGTTAAAGTTTATTTTTCTCTTAAATGTATGTATGTACCGTGTCGTGTGTAATTATTGGGACAGTGAAGCACTATTTTTCTTCTTTTGGCTCTATACTCAAACTATTATTATGAGGTTAAAGTATAGATTGGCAGCTTTTCTTTGAGGGTATTTGTGTATTGGTTTGATTTTGTAAACAACACTTTTTATACATAGTCTCCCTATTTCAGGGCACCAAACTATTTGGACGATTGATGGGTGTTTCTGATTGGTCAGGTGTGTTCTGTCATATCATTTGTGCAGCCGTGCTTCAGGCAGTTCATCCATGCAAAGGATATGCGACCAAATACTAAAGATGAGTGCTTCATGTTGACATAATATGAATCTGTCCATATACCTTTGGTGCCCTGAAATAGGGGGACTACTGTATGCATACACATATGATTCCCCTCAAATGAAAGCTGTTCTTATTCCTCATATTAATTATTTGATTTCAAATCCAAAGAAGAATCATATTTCATACTTCATATGTTTGCTCTTGTTGATTTCCCCCCTCTGTCAGGTCTTTGGCTTGACCTCCATCATTGCCTTGTATGTTCCACGATCCTCCTCACTGTGTAACTTCTTTGCCTCCCTGTGAGTATCCACGAGCTACACACCAAAAACATTCCGCAATCTCCATGTTTGTGTACAAACTTCAATGTGAAGGATGAGGCATACTGCTTCTACCGTATTGTCCAACCAAGGTGCATTACACCTTTAAGCAAAGTAATAACATCTAACTGTGAACATCACTGTGAAGAGATTAGGGCTAACCTTAACCCTAACCCCAAATCTCTCACTTTCTCTATAGCTACCACTCCATCACCCTGCTGAAGTTCATGGGGCTCATCACAAACTTCTTTGGGGGAAAGGCTCGCATGCTGGAGGTCTTGGCTGGAGAGCAGGTTGCTCCAGACTCTTTCCCCTGCTGCTGTTGCTGTTGCCTACCCATGGTAGCCATCAACAGGTACGTACTGTACAGTGCAGAAGACATGTATTGTATGTGAACACCTACACAGTTTACACATTTTGTTGCATTTAAAAAAAAAAGTTTTATGATCTACAGAATGTACTCCACGTGTTTTAAAGGGAAACAAAAATCATAGAAAATGTATAGAAATAGTTAAAAATGAATAACCAAAATGTCCTGTGTTAATAAGTATGTGAACTATTGGCAATGGCAAACCAAAATTAGTACAAAGCACTCAAATGACCCTACCAAGTTGCACAATAGTTGTATCGACTTCATCTGTATGCAAAAAAATATATGCTTGTTTTTTGTCTCACTGCACTAGTTTTAAGATATATTTTACTTGTTTTAAGAATCTTGGCAAGTGAAATTGTCTGTTGGCAGATAACTTTGCTTATTTTTAGTAGTAATATTTCCCCCATTTTATAGCATTTTTTTGAGAGCTGACTATTTGCAGTGTAATGTGAAGGATGCCTACATCTCTAGAGCACCCCCCCCCCCCCCCCCCCCCCCGGGCAGATTGGACCACAACCTCGTCCACCTCAAGTCCATGTATTAGCCTCTAGTCCAGAAGCACTCAATGTCCACTAGGACTGTGCGGAGATGGACACAGGAGGCTGAGAGGCTCTGCAGGACTGTTTTGAGACAACAGACTGGGAGGTTCTCAGTGAGTCACATGTGGAGGACATTGATGGGCTCTCACATTGCATCTCAGACTACATTAACTTCTGTGTGGCGAACATCGTACCTACTAGGAGGGTGCAGTGTTTTCCCAACAACAAGCCTTGGAAGAAGAGAGCCTTCATGTCTGGTGACAAGGAATAACTGAAGTATGTGCAGAGGAAGCTCAAGGAGAAGCTGAGGGACAAAACTGTGATGTTTGACAAACAGGCCACAGTTTGGACAGCTGCAGGGATGTGTGTGGACTGGGTGGTGAGCAGCACTGGTGCCCGCCAGGGGACAGTTCTGGCTCTCTTCATCTTCACCCTCTATACCTCAGACTTCAGGCGCAACAAAGATACTTACCATCTGCATAAGTTCTCAGATGATTCTGCTATTGTGGGATGTGTCAGTGGAGGTCAAGGACCTAATTTATAAAGCTTTAGTTTTTATAAATCCCCAAATTGTGGGAAAATTTGCGTATGCACGTTTTTGGGCGTACGCAAGCTTTATAAATGAGGCCCCTGGAGACTTTTATTTATTTATTTTTATTTCCTTTACTTTTGACATTTTTTGGCATTTAGCAGACGCCTTTATCCAAAGCGACTTACACCAAACACATTTGTCTAATTAAGTGAATCATCTATCCATCAGTCATCATAAGAAAAAGTAATCTATGCTATGACCTAGGGCAGTCACAATGCTAGAAGGAAGAACAATACCTTTTTTCTTCTTTTTTTTTATAGTAGAGAACTGTACATGGGGGTAGTGGAGATGAGGACGTCTTTAGGAGGGACAGTTAAGATGTAGCCTAAAGAGATTGGTCTTCAATCTGCGGTGGAAGATAGGTAGTCTGCAGTCCTGATAGCAGTGGGCAGCTTGTTCCACCAGTGGGGCACCAGGACAGTGAACAATTGTGACCGAGTAGCGTGACTGCTTCTATGTAGAGGCGGCGGGGCCAGGCGGCCAGCCGAGGTGGAGGAGTGAAGTGACTGCGCAGGGGTTTGGGGGCTGACCATCATTTGCAAGTAGGGTGGGACAGTTCCGTTTGCCACCCGGTAGGCAAGCGCCAGGGTCTTGAATCTGATGCGAGCTGCTACTGGGAGCCAGTGAAGGGTGCGAAGGAGGGGGGGTGACATGGGAGAATTTGGGGAGATTGAACACCAGACAGGCAGCAGCATTCTGGATGAGCTGCAGAGGTCTAATGGCGGAGGCAGGAAGCCCAGCCAGGAATGCGTTGCAGTAGTCAAGGCCAAGAGTTGTGCTGCTTCTCTGGTGAGGAATAAATGTATCATCTTGATGTTGTAGAGGAATCTACAGTGCTGTCACTGTGATGTTTGCCAGAGAGGATAAGTGGTTATCGAGGAACACTCCAAGGTTCTTGGCTGTCTGGGAGGAGGTCACCGTAGAGTTCTGATGGTGAAGTCTTGGAGAGGGCATGCTTTTCCCAATATCCAATAAGGAAGAGTAGCTCAGTCTTGTTAAGGTTGAGCTTGAGGTGGTGGGCTGACATCCAAGCAGAAATGTCTGCAAGACACGCAGAGACATGTGTCACGTCAGAGCAGCCAATCTCTGAAAATCTGTGTAGTAATAAATACAGTGAAATTGGAAAACCAACCACATTTGAGATTCCCTCATTCACTGAAACTATTTTATTCTTACACACAAGCTAAACAGTGTAGGCACCTGTTCTCAATTTCAAAGCAAAAACAAAATTGATCTCAGAACACTGAAATGGGTTTAAATAATTGTACATGCGTGGGCCTGCTTACTCGAACATAACAGTTGAATTCTTGGCCTGAAGCTGGACACAGCGACATAGATCTTCCTCCACTCTGCTGAGCCAACATCTTTTTATTTTATTTTATGTACGCCAGTGATGAAAATGTCTTCTTGTATAGGTACGTTGACCCAAAAGGTGTAAGAATGTCCATGGCAGCCTGTGACCATCCGGGGTATTCTTGCACAACTGATAGCTAGAACTCATCCAGTGTTCTGCAGTGAAAGAAGTCTGTAGCGGCGGTCACTGGAAACAGGGTTCCCACACCTTCTGAAACATCAAATTCAAGCACCTTTCAAGCACCTTTCAAGGACTTTCAAGACTCAATTCCCTCAAATTCAAGGACCCAACACGGCATAGTTTGAGACAGAACTAGTTGACGAGCTAAGTTAAAAATAAAAAATAAAATTTGGAGAGAGAGAAGGGAATTCAAGCACTTTCAATGACCTATGTCTATTTTCAAAAATACCTTGATTTCTTTTTCTCAAATTCACAAACTTTCAAGGACTTCAAGGACCCGTGGGAACCCTGTGGTAAACTCGAGCAGCCCATCTTCGAGCTCAGATGGTAGGTCATTGCTAGAGGAGCATGTAAATGGTTGGCATACCCAGGCATATTTCTCCTGAATTTGCTCCTTCGAGAAAAATTCATGGAAACTGTCAAGTTGATCTGGCTGTTGGTGTTGTCTGATGGCTGTTCTGAATTTTTCATTGGATTTTTCTGGAGCCATCGGTTCATCTTTTCGTTTTAGCTGGCTAGCAACTCAAGCATTCAGCTTATTGTTTTCTTTAGTAAAGCGGGAAAGATTTGAGTTTGTGTAGACAGAGCATCCAGATTTGAGTTTGTGTAGACAGAGCATCCAGATTTGAGTTTGTGTAGGCAGAGCATCCAGATTTGAGTTTGTGTAGACCAGGGGTCCCCAAACTTTTTTCTGTGAGGGCCACATCATTTTTCCTTTCTGTGATGGGGGGCCTGGGTCGGTCTCTAACATAAAATAATATGGAACGGAGTGAAATGGAGGCGGTTGCGCAAAGCAATTGCGCGCAGGAGAGCACTGGTGGATGCACACAAAGTCTAAACAGTTGAATTTGGATGGAATTTATACCTATAGTGATATGTCAATGAAATATAATCAGTTTTACAGTCTGATACATGAGGGAGGACCCTCATCATCATTTGTGACCTTTCTGCATCAATTTATGGTGGAAATGTCATTATTTATGTAAAGGAAAACACAATATTCAGGCACCAGATGATCAAAATATAATGTAATATAATGCAATATAAGGCTCTCAGGCATTCTGTACTTTCAAATATGTATTCTCCTTGAGCAGTCAACATACTATCAGCTATTTCGCTAGCAAAAACGAAAGCTAACTTATTTGCGAAACAGCGCCCCCGCCACCACGTCGGCGCAATGCCGCAATTGCAGTTAGAAATGACAGAAATCCACCGTAGAAAATACGACCGTCAGAGTTTTGTTGAGAGCTGGAGGCGGCAAGAAATATGACGGAGGCGGCCGCCTCATAATATGCAGGAAAACCCCTGCTTGACACAGATCATGAACAAATTATTTTGTTTTCTCCTGCAGCTGGGCATCTACATTCTCTAATCCCCCATTGTTTCAATTCATCTGGTGCCTACTTGCGGACAGACTCACTGCGGGACACACCTCCTCCGCGATCACATTCATACATTTATTGACAAACTTCTTTGCCTTTAACAATAATAATCACTTGTGCACTGTTGGTTAAAAACCCTGCATTCTGAATCAACTTTTCTCTTTACCAACCGTTTGGCCATTTTTCATCTCTCTGAATTTTCGTTCTAGCTCGCGTGCACCTGCTATAGATCCGCATTCTGTGGGCGGGTGAAACTAACTAATAATGTTATTAATGAAAATAGTTTATAACTAAGGGAAATTTTAATTTGAAAGCCAACCTTTAATATCAAATACAGATATGATATGATTAAAACATATATTTAAAGTTTAATTTTCAAAATATGTTTCTGGCATTGTTGAGAGTGTGTGGGGGCGACGTTGTTCAAAGGGCCGGTCCAAGTGTGGGGGTGGGCCGTGTTCGGCCCGCGGGCCGTAGTTTGGGGACCCCTGGTGTAGACAGAGCATCCAGATTTGAGTTTGTGTAGACAGAGCATCCAGATTTGCATGGTGACAATAGTCACATTGTGCACAGCCATACTACGCCATACTAATAAATTGTGCATGTTCTTCTACCCTGCTACCTCTTCTGCTCCCCCTCAGGACCAGCCTGGGGTGGATGATGGCTGCTGTCCTCCAGCTCTCTGTGGTCAGAACCATCCTGTTCTTTGTCACGCTTGTCCTCTGGACAGACGAGCAGTATGACTACGGAAATGTGAGTGACTTCAACGTGCCACTAGCATAAACCTAGCCTAGCATAAACCATGCCTGCTCTCTGAATAGGCATCGGGCGGCTTGCTTTGCAGAGTCAGGTGAGAGAGTAAGGTAAAAATGTAATTATCTGACTGCATTGCCCACAGCAACCCAATATTCAATTAGAATTAAGTTATACATTGATATGGATCAATGTATACCTCTTATTAAATTATAAATACTCTGGTTAGTTGTTACAGAGCTGCCAAGTCTCACGCAATCGCCGTGAGACTCACGCATTTCAACCAGTTCTCACGCTCTCACGCCGCATCTCTATTTCTCACGGCGAGAAATAACAATTGTTTTTTGAAATTGAAAGAAGAGCTACCGGAGTTTCGTGGCATCTTTCGATAGTTATGGAGATAGACTCCAGTTCTATGAGTGGAGCGGAGCCCCATAGGGGAGCTCTGCTCCTATTGGTTTACCCGCTACCTAAAGTAGCCAATGACTGAATTTTTCAATGCCTGCGCCCGCCTGGGGTGCTATATAAAGGGGCGTACATCGCTCCATCATTCTCCCAAACATACAAAACAGCCGGGTTTGA
The DNA here is from genome assembly GCF_963989245.1 of Nansenia antarctica. NCBI lineage: Eukaryota > Metazoa > Chordata > Actinopteri > Argentiniformes > Microstomatidae > Nansenia > Nansenia antarctica. The sequence continues at coordinate 29,529,685 of NC_137676.1, forward strand.
ACGAGTCGAAGTGGGCCAGCAGCCCTATGGGGCTCCGCTCCACTCATAGAACTGGAGTCTATCTCCATAACTATCGTTCTATATCGTGGAGCTCCGCCCCATAGGGGAGCTCTGCTCCTATTGGTTTAGGCGGAGCGAGCGAGGCCAAATGTACCCCCACTGAGACTATTAATCCAAAAACAATCTCAGCGGCACCCGGAGCTGACCACTGATGTTGGTTCAAGACAACCTTAAAAAGTTGGCCCAACCCACACCGAGTCTGCTCCACTGATCTAGCCCCTACGTGAGCACGCAGGGTTGTAGATCTAACGGAACATGTCCTGGAGGAGGGTCCCCTCCCCAGGCACATCCGTAATCATCCTGACAGCACTTGAATAGCATCCCCAACCAGGGTAATCCAAGTGCCATCCCCACTACATCAGTCCTCAGCAAACTGAGGACAGAATGAGAAAAGGATGAGGAAGAAATATCACTTACCCAACCCTTACGTTGGGTTGTTGATCTAACAGACATGTCCTGGAGGAGGGTCCCCTCCCCAGGCACATCCGTATTCATCCTGACAGCACTTGAATAGAATCCCCATGACCAGGGTAATCCAAGTGCCCTTCCCACAACATCAGTCATCAGCAAACTGAGGACAGAATGAGAAAGGATTGAGGAAGAATATCACTGACCTAACCCTTACGTGAGCACGTAGGGTTGTTGATCTAACGGAACATGTCCTGGAGGAGGGTCCCTTCCCCAGGCACATCCGTATTCATCCTGACAGCACTTGAATAGAATCCCATGACCAGGGTAATCCAAGTGCCTTCCCCACTACATCAGTCATCATCAAAACTGAGGACAGAATGAGAAAAGGATGAGGAAGAAATATCTTCAAGTAACACCGTATAAAAGTGATGGCGACGACCAAGACGCCGCCACACATATCTCCTCCACTCCCACTCCCCTGAGAATGGCCACTGATGCGGCCATGCCCCTGGTGGAATGAGCCCGAATGCCAGTCGGCACGGGCTGCCCCTTCGATTCGTATGCGAGGCTAATAGCCTCGCAAACCCAAAGGGACAGCCTCTGCTTCGAGAGTGGTGTCCCGGCTTTCTGTCCGCCATAGCAGATCAGAAGCCGGGGAGAAGATCTCAGTCCTGCCTCGCGCTTCACATTGTGCCAACGCGCGCACCGGACAATACAATGTAAAACGCCTCTCCCTCTCTCCGTCGTGAGGAGGAGGAAAAAAAGGCGCTCAGAGCACAGCTCTGAACCCTAAACCCACGATTAACCGTAGGGATAAATCCGGGTTAGGGCGTAATACAGCTTTTGTTTCGTCATCAGATATGATCAAACAATCTGCCCGTGACGAGAGAGCGCACAAATCTCTCACTCGCTCAGCCGTAGTCAAGGCGAGGAGTAGACTCGTCTTGAGAGACAATAAAACGCAACGACACAGTGACAATGGGTTCGAATGGGGGCACGCACAGCGCCTCTAGCACAATCGACAGCTCCCATTTTGGCATTAGAGTCCTATGAGGGCGTCTAAGCCTACACACTCTAGTCAAAAAACGCTAAACCAGCGAATGACTGAAAAACCAGTGTCGTTGTCGCAAAACCCTCATGACAAGCTGAGATGGCAGCCGCGTAAACTTTAATAGTTCCCGCCGCCAATCCCTTGTCAACAGCGACTGTAAGAAGCACAAGAACGTTTCGACCCGACAACAGACAGGGTCAACGTCCTGTCCCTCACACCACTGTGTAAAACTCGCCAGCGCGCCGCATATCCCTTTGCAGTGGATTGCGCGCGCGCACTCTGAATGGTCTGAATGACCGCGTCTGTCAGACCCCTGCGTTCTAACAATCCCTCTCAGTAACCAGGCCATGAGGGGCCCCCCCTCATAGGCGGCCCCTTCACCAAGCCTCCGGCTTGAGAGAGTGCATCTTGTCGATGAGGTATGGGCCATGGGCCCTCTACCAACATCTCCATCAGTTCCGGAAACCACGGGGCTCCGGGACGGTCCGGGGCTACAAGAATTAACTCTAGCCTCTCTGACCTCACTCGTGCCAACAGTGGGAGGATAGATGTCAGGGGTGGGAACGCGTATAACAGGACCCTCGGCCATGGGTGGTGTGCGAATGTATCGACTCCCAATGGCGGGTTGTCCTGTTCGCGCAGGGAGAACCAAAGGTGACACTGCGCATTCGTCCGTGACGCAAACAGAACCACTTCTGCTTGCCCGAACCGTGCCCAAATCAGCGACACAATGGAGGGTGCTAACCTCCAGTCGTCGTCCCTCGGGCCTCCCCGTGATAACAGATCTGCTCCTTCGTTGAGCAGACCTGGAATGTGGAGAGCTTCAGCGAACTCAGGCGACTCCGCGCGCGATGACGCGCGGGTCTCTCCAGTAGCTCAGGTCGGTTTTGACCGATCTCTGTATTACAATCAACTTGCGACGGCGTCTCACTGGAACCCGTCGCAGTCGTGCGAACCGCCTCTGCAGTCTGCGCATGTGTAACAGGCCTAAGGGGACCACTACATGGGCTGCAGACATCCTTGACAGAGCGGTGATTGTATTTGTCACTCGACACACCCGGAGAGCTGACGTCAGTGTCGCTCTCCGTGGTGCCGATAAACTGGCCCTCATCTCGGCAGTATCCAACTGAATGCCTAGATAGGAAAACTGTTGAGCCGGCCACGGAGCACTCTCTGTCCAGTTTACAGCTAACCCCAGCTGAGTGAGGTGCTGCACCAGTGAGGTTGCGTCCCGAATGGCTCGATTTGGGCATTGGGCCAAGACCAGTAGGTCGTCGAGATATGTTAATATGCGTATCTCGTTTCGCCTCAGTGGTTCGAGTGCTGTCTGCACGCATTTGGAGAAAAACGAGGAGCAAGCGTGCACCCGAAGGGCAGGCGCGTGTACTCGTAAACCTTCCCTTGGAAAGCAAAACGTAGGAATTTCCTGTGCCACTCTGTGATTGGCACACGAAATACACGACCCTCAGGTACGAAAGGGGCGTTTCGCCACTCTCTCGTTGAGGACCCTGAAATCTAGTATGGGTCTCATGTCTCCCGAATTCTTTGGGACAAGGAAATACGGGGAGTACCATCTCATGTCCCACTGGTCCCTCGGAACCAATGTCACTGCGCCCTTTGTTAGGAGATTCGTAATCTCCTCCTGGAGCGCACGTGTCTTTATCGGGCAGGACAAAAAACAGTCTCTCTCACGCCCCTGAAGGGCGGAGGAGGCTGAATGAACTGTAGTGCATATCCCCTCCTCAATGTCCTGTCTAGCCAGCCCGACAGAATACCTGTCCCTTCTAGTCATTCTGCATAACGCAACGACAGCGGCTGGACCGTCTGTTGTGGTGCAGTCGACAGAAAAAACTTGAATTTCTGTATGATCCCAGCCGCCGCTGCACACCGAGGAGGTGGCACAGCCCAAGGTGGGGTCATTTCGAAAGGGATGGGCTGCCGTCTGTAAAGAGTGTTTGTTATGTGTAACAATGCTCTTTATTGACGCAGGTTTATTATGCCTGATAATCAAAGAACCGGCCGCACGCTCATGAGCTGGGCCAGGTCTTGATAGACATGGAGGGGTTTTTGATGTACATAACGACCCCTCTATACGGCTACATACAGGGGTGTTTAACCCGCCTCGTGTCGTGATAGGGGTAAGTCCGCTAGGCAGAGAGCTGGCCACACGCCGGTAAGCTGGGCCAGTCTCCGCCTTGTTTCTAACCGGTAGCGATTCGACCACACTCTGACAAGGCAGGTGGGTCTCCGCGCTGGTAGATACCATGGAAAATCCTCCTTAGGGATGGTTTGCCGTCTGTAAAGAGTGCTTGTTTTGAGTAACAATGCCCTTTATCGACGTAGGTTTATTATGCCTGATAACCAAAAAAACGGCCGCACGCTCATGAGCTGGGCCAGCTCTTGATAGACATGGAGGAGTTTTTGATGTAATAACGGTCCCTCCATACGGCTACAGACAGGGGTGTTTAACCCCCTTTGTCTTCTTCTTCTTTCGTGTAACGTCAGAGGTCCAACTCGGTGTCACCCCCTTTGTGTCGTGATAGGGGTTAGACCGCTAGGCAGAGAGCTGGCCACACGCTGGTAAGCTGGGCCAGTCTCCGCCTTGTTTCTAACCGGTAGCGATTGGACCACGCTCCGACAAGGCAGGTGGGTCTCCGCTCCGGTAGATAACATGGGAAAAAATCTCCTTTACTGAAAAAGTAAGGTGGGGATTTTCCTTCTTTTGCCTCTTTATGAGGTAGCAGCCATGAAGAGGAAAACGGTGGTGGGGTCATTACCGACCCCTCCGCCCGTGAAACCGGGCCACGCTGCCGTGGGGGGCCGTAGCGGGCCCTCCCAGTGGTCAGCGGCGGGGGCTGGGGATGCCGAGTGGGGCATGGCTCCGTCGTTTAGAGGTAGAGCCAGTGCCGCATCACGCCGAAACCTCCGTTTCGCAGTGATTTTCGCAATGGCGGCGTTAAACACGGCGATGTTATTCGCCGCTGCCGCCGCCTGCACACCGAGATGGGGCGGCGAGGGCGGGGAGCACGTGCTCTACCTGCCGCTCGCTCTCATCAGACTGCTTTCTGATTCTGACACCGGCACCGACCACTCAGCTGGGTGAGGGCGGCGTGATGTCAGGGCCGGCTGAGCGGGCGGGACCATCCCTACTTGGGGAGGTGCCTGCCCAGAACGCCGTTCTTGCTTGTCCTCCGCTGCTAGAAAATCGCAGCGGCAGGTAGTCCGCTAGGCAGAGAGCTGGCCACGCGCTGGTAAGCTGGGCCAGTCTCCGCCTTGTTTCTAACCGGTAGCGATTGGACCACGCTCCGACAAGGCAGGTGGGTCTCCGCTCCGGTAGATAACATGGGAAAAATCTCCTTTACTGAAAAAGTAAGGTGGGGATTTTCCTTCTTTTGCCTCTATATGAGGTAGCAGCCATGAAGAGGAAACCGGTGGTGGGGTCATTACCGACCCCTCCGCCCGTGAAACCGGGCCACGCTGCCGTGGGGGGCCGTAGCGGGGCCTCCCAGTGGTCAGCGGCGGGGGCTGGGGATGCCGAGTGGGGCATGGCTCCGTCGTTTAGAGGTAGAGCCAGTGCCGCATCACGCCGAAACCTCCGTTTCGCAGTAATTTTCGCAATGGCGGCGTTAAACACGGCGATGTTATTCGCCGCTGCCGCCGCCTGCGCACCGAGATGGGGCGGCGAGGGCGGGGAGCACGTGCTCTACCTGCCGCTCGCTCTCATCAGAGCTTTCTGATTCTGACACCGGCACCGACCACTCAGCTGGGTGAGGGCGGCGTGATGTCAGGGCCGGCTGAGCGGGCGGGACCATCCCTACTTGGGGAGGTGCCTGCCCAGAACGCCGTTCTTGCTTGTCCTCCGCTGCTAGAAAATCGCAGCGGCAGGTGTCTCGGAGGAACTTCTTCGTGGTCGGCGGCGGACGATCCATCGCTGAAGGGAAAGTCTCCTCCGCTGAAAAGTGTCCTCTGCTGCTTGGAAGTCGCAGCGGCAGGCGTCCCGGAGGAACTTCTCCATAGGCGGCGGACGATCCATCTTGAAGGGAAAAGTCTGGCGGGTCCTCCAGTCTTAGTAGTCGTCCTTCTCAGTCTTCAGATATAAACCCGTGCTGAACTTTTTGGGAGAATAATGGAGCGATGTACGCCCCTTTATATAGCACCCCAGGCGGGCGCAGGCATTGAAAAATTCAGTCATTGGCTACTTTAGGTAGCGGGTAAACCAATAGGAGCAGAGCTCCCCTATGGGGCGGAGCTCCACGATATAGAACTGCACGCGCGTTAAATTGAGTCTGCAATCGAAGCGGCAGGCGAGCGCTGATGGAAGAACCTGTGTTCACGCGAGCTGCAAGAACGTAGCAAGCAGTGTTGCCAGATTGGGCTACTTTTGGTCACACTGGACGGGTGGATTCGGCAGCTTTTAGACTGGTTGGGCTGGACATTGTCAATTCCGTCTGGCAACCGTGGTAGCAAAATATGTGCATACATTACAACATCGTATCTGGTAGCCTACTGGACTGGGTTGCACCAATTTGGCGTAAGTCTTTACTAAATGCAGGCATTTAGTAGTTACTAAACCCCTAGTTGTTACTAGCTAGTTTCAAACTAGTTGTTTACTAATTTCGGTTGCACCACGCCAATCTTTTGCCAATCTTAGCCAGTAAATACTCAGTTTTGGTAACTGTAACATAACCATAACCACTCTACTGTAACATAACCAGGTACATTAATAATAATTATAATTATTAATAATTACAATTTACAATACAAATACAACAATTGGGGGTCCCTCAAAAAAAAAATGCGCGCACAAAGTCACCCACCAAGCCCTCATTCTGACCCAGGAAAAACCCTGGTATGTACTGTATAACATGATAGCCATCTATGAGCAATGCACTGTATATAAGATGATGACCACGGGTCTTTCTGCTGCTGACCAAGGTGCTGAGTCCTGTTGATGGGGCCCAATTTTTCTTTTAGAGTCTGTAGGCTACTGTATTTGTTTATTAAGATTTCATAAATATGATATATTGTCAGAATTTTTTTCTTGTTTTATAAAATGTTAATTATTTTTATTTCTTGTGCTGGTTTATTATGAACAACATGTAAAATTGCAGGAACGTGCACAGTTTTTGGGTCGCTCCACCGCCAAAAGATCTCACTCCAAACTTTTGGTGAAACTTGGTAGCCCTGTGTTATGTTTGCCTTTTGGTTGACAGCAAAAGAGGGAGAGAGGAGGACAGGCACAGAAGACGAACTGTTACTGCTGTGCGTGGTGTGCTCTGAGGTTTTATCAAATTAAACTCTGAAGCCATGTAAACTACGTTATCACCTTGAGACAAAGCATCAACAGTATATGTCCATTGTCCAGATTGTATGATGATGCATATGAAATATCCAATAAGAATAAGAGAATAATGATGAGACACCAAAAACAAATTTACGTGTGCGTAAAATGCCTGTGTGGGCCGCAAATACTTTTGAGATTTTTAAGTGGGCCTCGAGTCCAAAAAGGTTGGGAACCTCTGTTGTAGACAATCACCATTCTAGTTCTATATGTTATCCTATATCTAAGCGGGTGAGTTTGAAACTGCCTCCTCCTTTCTCTCTTCACAAAAACATATCTTTTTCTGTTTGTTTTTTTCTCACAGATGGACTCTGTCCATGACCCCAATCAGTATGTGAATGCCATCATAGGAGTGTCTACCTTCCTGTCCTTCTATGGCTACCTGCTGTTTTACAAGGCCACCAAGAGGGCTTTGCATGGCTATGGGTTGAGGGCAAAGTTTGTGTGCATTATTGTGGTGTTGGTGTTGTGTGGCCTGCAGAGTGGGATCCTGGAGACCATGGGAGCTCTGAAAGTCTTTCCCTGCACCCCACCCTTCTCTGTTCTCATGCGCTCCCAATGTAAGTTGAAATAAATAAAAATGGCCATTTCTCTGTGGTTGGTGGTTGGAGGTATGGATGGATTGGGTTACTATGGTTACTATGGATGTTATTGTAATATTTCTGTGAACAATAGACATTTCGTCAGACTTAACTGAAATCACCACTATGACATGTATTGAGGGCGGCGGTAGCCGAGAGCAGGGGTGGGCAATATTTTTTTTCCCAGGGGGCCAAATGAGCAACTGAAAATATTTGTGATAATAAATGGGCTTCAAAATAAAAGCAATGCGGTTTTAGTCCACCCATAAGATAATTAGAAATATATATATATATATATATTATTATTTTTAATTATCATGCGATCTTTCGCGGGCCGGCCAGAATCAGAATCGTTGGACGGCCCGCGGGCCGTACAATGCCCAGGTCTGGCCTAGAGGTTAGAGAAGCCGGCTAGCAATCAGAAGGTCGCTGGTTCGATCCCCCGCCTCAGGAGGGAGTTGCATGTGCCCTTGAGCAAGGCACTTAACCCCTAATTGCTCCAGGGGCGCCAACTATGGCTGACCCTGTGCCTAGAGCAAAAAAGACCAAATTCCAACAATTGACTGACAAGTTGAGTGCATGGCGAATAAAACCTTCTTCTTCTTCTTCTTCTTCTTCATTGTCTATTGATGGTGACCTCTTCCCGTCCTCTCTCAGTGGTCTACCACTACTCAGTGATCGTGGAGATGTTCTGCATCGGCCTCTTCGCCCGACACACTTTCCGCAAAGTGGAGCCCAGTCCAGGGGAGTCCGTTGGGTTGGAGGAGAGGCTCCACCGCGGGTTACTGCTGGAGAAGGCGGTTCAAACTGAGGATGTTATGCCGCTTGGGGGACTGCAGCTCAGGTCCAGAATGCCCCAGGAGGACCTCTGCTCTGGCTGGAGCCCCAGTGGTGGAGCCTCCAATCCCAGATACACCAGTGACGACAGCCTCTGTAAGATAGAACACGCCCCTCTAGACCAATTCCCTTTCCCACCACAGCCCAGACATCAAGACTCTGCAAGGACAATGGAAGTTTACTCCAAAGCCTTGGAGGAAAATGGCACTTTGGAGATGTCCAAGTTGACTGTCACTGCCGACATCAGTTTTGATGAATCTAGGGATGTCACTGTTGTATGACAATGATCAAAATAAATGTGGCCTCGTCTGAGAATATCACAAAGATAACCAGAAGATGACACTATAGGGCAGGGGTCGGCAACTAAGTTTGGCCTCAGGCCCAAAAATTTTTTAGCCACTAGATGGCGGGCCCGAACATAATCAAAGGCTAATTTAAGTAATTGATTGTTAAAGAATGTGACACGTTCTAATGCTTTGACTTTTCTTTCGAAAAATGTACACATCGCTAGTCAACTAACACAGCTTATTTTGTGAGCCTGCTAACAATGTAAAGTAGTGTTATAGTTAACTAGGTAACAGTCCAATCCATTACGTTGCAGTATTTTGGCTTGACTAGCGAGTTTGTGTTGTGATTCTCAACAACGTTGAAACGTAGTTTCACCCTTTTCCATATTTTTGAATAATAAATGTGTGGACTGACGATGTAGCGCAGCCTAACTTATTCTAATAATTATTTAACATACGTTTGTTCTGATAATTATTCCCCCCTCCTCCCAGACAAGGTCACATTATTATTGGATTGGTTGTTTGCATGTCGGGTGAAGTTAGCTAAACATTTAACCTGCTAGCTAGGAAGAGAAACATAATGTCACTCTCCAAAGGTCTAAAGAGGAAAGTTGACGGTGAAAACAGGGCATTTAAAGAGGAATGGACAGCGAGCTTATACGTTCATCCTACCTGGTTTCATCAATGCAAAGCCGTTGTGAGACTCACATTTTACGTGCTCACAATGTTCCCTTTCTATACATGCGAGTCGTCCTTTTCATCAATGAATGCGATAAAGACGCACGAGAGGAATCGATTGATGCATAAAAACCTTGAGAACTGCCTGCGGATTAAAGTGACGTCCATATCACCAGATATCAAGCAAATAGTGACCGATGGGAGATGCCACTTTTCACATTAAGTGAGTACCAAGCCTGTCGTTATTGTATTTAATAACCTAATTGTATTTTGTATATTTTGAATGAATGGCTCATTGTAATTATTATCCCTAATAGCGTGTTTGCTCTGTCGTTTGAGGAGCGTAGATCGAAGATCAAGCGGATTCTGCTTTTTGTTTGCGCCGATTTTGTTGTCAATGTTTTTCAGAAAATTAAACAGAATTTGCTTTGTTACTGTTCATATGTGTGTTGCAGTCACATATACTGTACGTAAACATTACGTTTGAATGGTTTACTGAGCTCGTGTTATTTCTTTCAAACCACACACCGCATGTCGGCTATTTCAGCACCACGCGTTGTCCACCTACTTAGTGCGCTTCGCTGCCTGATTGTCTGTCCCTGTGTCATTCACTCTCAACATGGATAAAAGTACAATAAGCATTATTCAGGTGGAGGTCGATTCTCTATTCGGACATTATAGGCACTATATGTGGGACTGTCGGTCCGATATTGTAAAAAAAAAAAGAAAGAAAAAAAAGTGGATTCTCAAAATAATCTGCTGGGCCAAATATTATTGGTGATGGGCCAGCAATGGCCCATGGGCCGCCTGTTGCCGACCCCTGCTATAGGGTCTGTTCACAAGGTTCTCTGACGAAAGAACCGTCTACCGTGCCCTCCATAAGTATTGGAAAGCATTTGGACTTATTTTAGCTCTCTCCACCCAACAGTTTGAATTCGAAATCAATCAAAAATTAGAGATTCTCCGCTTTAATTCAATGTTCTCTTTTTCTGATTGGTTTCACCATTTAGAAATGACAACCCGTATTAATCATTATTTTATTTCACATTTAATCACACCACTGAGAGACATGGCTCTGAATCAGGAATGTGTGGTGCGCAAACACTGGGGGGAGGTGACCGGGGTGATTTGTGCCATGGGGGAAGTGTTTCCACCCCTTTTTTCTAGAAAACCATAGAAGAAGTTGATCATATGACCACACTTTTTTGAAGAGTCATCCATTTTACTCATCCTGCAAACAAGAGAGGCACATGGCACAAATGATAAGCACATTTAAGTAAAAAATAATAATAATGTTCACGGTTTTTTGATTGTTGTGTCTGAACAAGTATAGTTTGAAAACAATTCACACATGTGTTAGTGCTTTAGTAAGCTACAATATGAGGCTATACTGTTAGCATGATGTTAGCTCTAAACTGCTGGATGATACATGTTTGTTAAAATGGCAGGGGGGGTGATTTGTGCCAAAAGGCCTGGGTTAAGTTGTGCTAGTGGCACAACTCACCCCCACTTATGATTATTATTAAAATGTTATTTTACTGTAATTGTACATTGTATTCTTACATTTTAACACAGAAATGATGTGCCATTTTGAATTTTAGACCAAAAACCATAATAAGGTAAATGGTTAAAAAACAAAAACCATCATGCTACGCGTTTATATAAGACAGAGAGGGCTTCCGTCTCTCTTGTGGATGTGGAGAGAGCAGTGAGAGAGGTGCAGCAGGGGAAGAGCAGACGTCAGATGGCAAGGGAGATGAACATCTGCTGATGACTTTAAAGAGATATATATGGAGAAGTAACAAGAACAGGACATTCCATCCATGTCTTCAATGAAAAAATGGAGACAGCTTGCAGACCACATAAAACGTCTAGATGCAATGTTTCACTGTATAAGTGCCATGAAATGCCGTGAACTAGCATTTGAGTTAGTGCGAAGAAATGACATTGATGTCCCTGCAAGCTGGATCAGAGGTGAAAAAGCAGGTTAGAGAAAAGAAATGGGGAATATCAATAATTAGTTACCCAGGAAATGCCCACCATCACCATGCGGATAGGATGATGGTGAATTTGTCATTGTGAACTTTGGTGGTAAAACCAAATCCTATAATTACATAGGATTGGTGGAGAAGGTTGATCGATTTTGTTCTTGATTTTTAACTTGATTTTGTTCGGAAAATGGTAATATGTAGGCCTACTTAAGACATCTCATATATTTGACAGGGTATCTACTGTACATATTTCATTCCATCCTTTCACCAACCTCTCAATGCCTTTTACACACAGTCACGGTTTTGTGCCTGAAAGAGACCGAAACCAGGCTAAAAAGAATGTTTGATGGGACTACTCTTGAAGAGAGAATAATTATGGGAAATTGAGTTTGTGTGATATATTTTTTTGTCCCAGTAACATCTGATTTCCTTCAGCTTTGTTAATCCAGAAAACTCTGGAGTTCCCAGAGTTTTAGAGCCGTTTAACCTACTATACAATAGGCGGGGCCAAGTTGGTCTTTAAAGTTGTAAACATCATCTTTAAATAAACCTTTAAGAAGTAATTTGGTATTGAATTTGTTTTGCTTTGATGTAGCATTATATGAGATGAAAATGTTCTGTTTTACTTTAACATAATCAGTGGCACAATTTACCCCAATGTATTTTCTCCCATGGCACAACTCACCCCACCTTGGGGGCAAGTTGTGCCAAGAGACCACTTTTTGGGGAAAGTCACATTTTGAAAACTGTTTATTTTAGATCCAAAGTGATTATTCCCAGGGATGCCCCACATCCTGAAATATGTGTACCTATTTTAGTTGGAGACATTACTGTCATGCCCTCACTTTAAAGACGCCTCAAGTAAAAACTGGCACTACTCACCCCGGTCTCCCCTACTTTGGATAGATTATTCACTTACTTAGACAAATGTGTTTGTTGTAAGTCGCTTTGGATAATTGTAAGTCGCTTTTGGTCATGTGGTCGGTGTCCAATCACCAACACACAACCGTCACTTCCTCAAAGGGGCCTAACCCTAAATGAAAAAATAAATAAAAGAATGTAAATGTAAACCTTGTATTGTGAGTACACTGTCATTCATTGGACCATGTAGTAAACAAACAAACACACACACACAATGCTTGATTTGTTAGGAATGTATTACTGGGGCAGTTAGGGGTTAAGTGTCTTGCTCAAGGGCACATTGGCAGTGGCAGACACCTTGGATATGATACCAGCGACCTTCCTGACGCCGACTCACGGTAGAACCAGCGACCTACCTACCTGCCAACCTACCCGCCGCCTCATAAACATTTCATCACCTATATAATCCATCACTTTTTGGCTTGAAGCAGTATTGATGCTGCCATGGAGGAGTCTGAGAAGGAGACATTGCATAAACATTGCATAAACATTGCAGTTTCCACTTGTGGCCACGGGGGAGCCAGACTTCACATGTAGCTCCCTTACCGTGTTACGATTGTGTATTCACTCTTTTCTGCTCGCATTTAATCTTGATTTCATTATATGATTCTACAGTATGATGTTGCTTGTGTCCTCAATGGGAAACAGCTCAACAAGTCCATGTTTGACAAAATGTGATGTTTGCAATTTAAAAAAAATAAAAATATTTCATGCATAACATTTAAAATTGTTGTCCAGACTTTTAAAACAACTGTCTCTGAATAAAGGACACTTTCTCGGCGGTAAAAATAAATAAATAAGAGAAAAAGAGAAAAAACTCTTCAATAAACAATGTCCAATGATGTCCTGTCCAACACCTTTGAGTGATTACAAAATGTATAAGAACAGGTTCAACCATTTACTTATTAATAGCTCTCAATAAAAGTTATGTCAACGATTGTAGATTCATTGAATCGTAGTAAAAAAAACGTTGTATGTTTTCCATTTAAAGATTCCCATTTATGAAACCTTTTTCTACCGGGTTTCTGAGAATCTAGTCCCCGAATAGCTTCTTCTTCTTCTTCTGTTGGATGTATCGGCAGCTTGCGTCCTTAACGTTACACTACTGCCATCTTCTGGATTTAGCCAACTCCTACATTGTTCGGTTTGTCTCCAGATCAGGAGAATCTGTTGTTTTGAGAAAACTGACCAGGGGGGTATTCCATCAATGTCGCTAAATGAAAATGTGGGCTTTTTAAAATCAATCTCGTGAGATTGATCAGAATAAGCCTACATTTTCCTTTAGCGACGTTGATGGAATACCTCCCAGACTCACCAGCGTCTTTCCTTCTCCTTCATGAAGAAAAAGGCTGTAGGCGGGTCATGTATGGTCATGTGGTCGGTGTCCAATCACCAACACACAACCGTCACTTCCTCAAACTACTCCTCCAATCAACGTCCGTCAGTGTTTTGGCGGTGCGGAAAACCAAAGAGAGTGGGAAGACACACCACGGAAAACATGGCGGAATATTTGAAAGGTAGCTATGATTATCGTAAGTGGATATCGTTTTCTTCTGTTTTAGGTTTACCGTGGCTCTTTGGTATTGTTAATGTTCCACTTGATGCAATTTTGTCGTTGATATATGTGTAATGAAACGCCTGAATTGGCCTAATTGTTGCGATAGACAGCTGCCTAGCTGTTAAGTGTTCACTTGTGGCTCCTTAAGCAGCCTTGAAGTATTGTTGCAAACTTTCACTTGGCGGCGTTAATTGTGGCCAGTCGTCCAAATGAAATAACATGGCAGCAAATTCCCTTGCTAACTACTGACAATTTGCACATGTTACCTGTCGTCATATTTATACAGCATACGTCCAAAAAATATTTTTTTATTCTTTTTTTTGCAATTTATGAAGCACACGACCTGGTTGTGTGATGACTATCATTACGCGCCAGAATACACAAATACACGCTCGTCCTTCTACACTGGCCGTGCACCGCTTCCACAAGTACAAAAATCCTTTCACGCCGAAAATTGCTCTCCTAATTACCTTCCTGTTGGGTTATATTGTGTGCGAGTGGTGTATTTGCCTGAACAACTTCATTCTAGTTCGCTGTGTTGCCTACTGTGCAGGTTGTAGCGTGTCGTGTAAGCTGTCATGGGAAGACCTGCAAGCTGTCTGCCGCCAGAAGAGGCTCAACTGCAAAGACCTCCGGGTGAACAAGCATAACTTCGATGACTTTGAGGTCGAGTACCTCTGTGACTACAAGAAGACTAAGGTAAGTGTTTCGATAATATAAACCCATCCTAACCCTTAGTTTCTTTAAAAGGTTCATGATGTGCATGTTAATGTTAACAGAATCTAAAATCTGAAGAAATACTGTGTCGAAAATATTTAACTGAAATGGCTATTACGGCGTTATATGTAGTCCGTCCTTTAAACATTTTAACTCCTGCTTTCTGGGCAGTTAAGCTGCCTGGCACTTTATTTTGTATGAATGAAGGTGAAGGCAGGCATATGTGGATAAGTTGCAGTAAGTGTATGTTAGAGACACTAAGCTAAGAGTAGGAAATATGTAGGCTAGTACTAAATTATAGTTTGTTTCATTGAACCAGCGACAACAAAGTGAATGAATAAAAAACATAATTCCTGCCTTTTGCCTTTATAGTGGTATTTTTTCTTCAGTTAACACAGATATCGTGATGTATCGTTGCCTTACAATGTATCGATTATCGCAGATTCGCTGTACCGTGATACTATCGGTATTGGGGGCAAAATATTGTACGGTTATTATTAGGGATGTCCCGATCCGATATTGATATCGCATATCGCTGCGATATTGGTCCTGAATGCTGGATCGCAGATTGCATCAGAAAAAAAATTGGCTGCGATCTGCGTGCCCGATCTGGGGTGTCACTCACGTGATGCCAACAGTAGTAGTCAGTGGTCACATGCAGGAGAGTTGGCTAGTAGCTACCTGTGTGTAATGAGTCTGACAATGTAATGATGCCAGCTGGTGAAATCATAAACCATTTGCTTAAGTCATTTTTCGGTTATTTACCGGTTATTTTTAGTCTGAAACTACAGATGGTAAGCTTTCAAATGATGCGTCATACATTGAAATCGGAAAGAAATTCAAGACGACACTGGTATTTGAATGTTGGTGCACCAAATGGGAATGCGACAGGAGAAAAGTGACTGACCAAACCACAACAACAAACGCTGCTAACAGCTAGTGGCTAACAGTGGTACATCGCTAGGAACGTCTAACTGCGTTTTTATATCATCACAACATACTGAGAGAACATGGACATGCTAAAAACACATACCGTAACTACATATAACTAGATGAACACACAGTCCTTGCTTTTGAACACGTCCTAAAACGAGAGTATGTTTACAAGTCATTATCACTTACTGGTAGCCTCTGACAAACGAGAACAGTTAATCCAATCCACAGATTATAAGTATTTAGTGATGTTAAACTTTAAACAGTTTTTTATTATATGGACTGGGTACTTAAAACTTCAAGTTGCCTGTTATAAAAAAAACGAAAACCAGATATTGTTGACACCCCTTCGATTCTGCGATTGGTTTCTGGTCTCACCAGCGGGCTACACTTTTAAAAAGGGTCCTATAATTGATTTGCCATTTGTAAGAGAAGATAAATAGAATAAAAACCTGAAGGCACTAAAACTAGAAATCAGACAGTAACAAAAAAAAATTCTACAATGCTGAATGCTGCTGTTTAAATTGTTTTTACCAGTTGGTCACTGAGTACTGCAGAGTACTGTTTTTGTTGCTTGAATAAAGGCTGGCAGTCTTTAATAGCCAACTGTTGTTGTGGACTATACTGGGGAAGTATTTGTTATTATTCAGGAGTAAAACAATAAATACAAATATCGGATCTGTATCGGTATCGCAGATACCTGAAGCCCAGGTATCGGTATCGGTAGTGAAAAAATGGTATCGGGACATCCCTAACGGTTATCCTATCGTGAGTTACCCTGCTGTTCCCACCCCTAGTGACCATCTGTCTAACCACACTGGGTTCTGTAAGGTAGTTCCTAAACCATTGTATAGCCATGTCACCCATACCAACATCACTGAGGCTGTGTTCGGAATGGTATACTAGCATACTGCATACTAGCATACTCAATGAGTATATACTGCATACTGCCTACTAAATTCATAATAAGTATGCGAAAACCAGCCGACCGTTTACTAGGGTTGGGTACCGAAAACCGGTACCGGTATGGTACCGGTTACTTTACATTCGGTACCTACCGAACCGAATTACAAGAGAGATTTCGGTTCCTCTTTTCGGTTCCTCTGGTGTCCGAAACGGACGTTACATGCAACCGCACGTGACATCGCCTGTTAAAGTTCCACTCAGTGCATGTAATCCGAGACTGAATCGCTCTCAACAAGTGCGAGGCGACGTGTAGGCCTACTTCATATTGATGAGCTGATAATCTTTCAGTGTGTGTGTGTGTGTCTGTCTGTCTGTGTGTGTGTGTGTATGTATGTATGTATGTATGTATGTATGTATGTATGTATGTATGTATGTATGTATGTATGTATGTACAGTGTTTCCTCTACATGCATTTCATCGTGGCGGTCCGCCACGATGGAATTTCCTCCGCCACCATTCAGATTTCTCAACCAAAAAAAAAAAAAAAGATTTAGGCCGCTTTTCAGACCTTCACAGCGCTAGACACACCCACAAGCGCGAAGCGACGAGCTTGCAAAACTGTTTTGTGATTCCTCATTTAAATTACGTTGTACCTGTTACAATGACAATAAAGATCATTCATCTTCATCAAGATGAGAGATGGAGCGATCCGCTCACACAGCTGTCCCGCATCCGCTAATCAGCGCAGCACCGAACCGCCGGGCTCGTTGAGCGGATACGAGGCAGCTGTGCCCGGGACCGGCCACTTCACATAAAGGAAGGAAGGAAGGAAGGAAAGAAAGAAAGCCGTGCACAAACGAGAGCTAAGTCAGACCGGGACGCTGCCAGTATGTGTGAGAGCCGGACTGCCGGCGTGAACATTTGAACCGTGTCATTTTATTTAATGGACCATTTCGTTGTCTGGTACCTGTACTGTAGCAATGACAAATAAAGTCCATTCCATTCCATTCCAGAGAGGGACGGACGGACGGACTACCCTTGTTTTTAATTTACAGGAAAACATTTTATTTTTTTGGGCCATCCTCGAGTTTTGGCTGAAATTACGTAGTTGTTTTGAGCGAGCGTGCGCGTTTCATGCGCGTGCACGCGCCACCATTGTAAAAATTCCTGGAGGAAACACTGATGTATGTATGTATGTATGTATGTATGTATGTGACTGTCAGTCACAAGTTTATATTCTACGGATGTTGTTCAGTGCTGTATGCGCGTTCCCGGTTCTGTGTGTACTCTTGTATACTTAATATTCAATGAGCTGATTATCTTTCTGTGTGTGTGTGTGTGTGTGTGTGTGTGTGTCTTGGCCGTATCTGTCAGTCACATGTATATTATACGGTAACCTATGTTCAGTGCTGTAGTTCCCCATGTTCTGCTGCAGCTGTAGCATCAGGATATGTTGGTATTTGATCACCTTATATAAAACATCGCCGCTCGGCATTAATGGCGTGTACCAAACCAAACGGTACCCAACCCTACCGTTTACACAGTATGCATACTGCCTCCCAGAATGCATTTCGCCGGGAGGGGCGAATTAAACCTCCATTTTGTGTTAACATGTAATTTTATGACGTTTTAATTAGGGATGCTCCGATCTGGATTTTTGGGGCCGATACCGATCACCGATTTTTTTCCTCAAGATCAACCGATACCGATACCGATTTTTAAAAAAATACATAACTGTAGGCCTACTGACTGGATAGCCTACATATTTTATGCTTTTTAGACAAAAGTTTTGATCCATTAGGCACCAAGCAAACGCAGACCCATTTTTATGGCATAGTAAAGGTCTGGCCTATCACCCAGTTAGGGCCTGAAGCCCAAGTCAGTCGATATGGCTGTATAAAAGACATCATAAACGTGGCCTTCATGGTTTACATACTGTTACGTCCTCCTATGTTTTCTGTTCAGTTATCTGTCTTCCCCAGAAAAAAAAGAAAAAAGAAAAAAAAGATCGGTTTTTGCGATCGGCCATTTTTGCCGATCACCGATCGAGTCATTTGGAGTGAAATCGGCCGATTTAAATCGGTGGCCGATAAATCGGTGGCCGATAAATCGGAGCATCCCTAGTTTTAATATGTTTTGACGCAGTTTGACGAGGCTGAAAGCGCACAGCAGGGTTTCCGTTAACCGGCAATTACCGGTCTTTGTCCGGTAAAATTTGTTGAAGTCCGACAAATTGAAAACTCGTTGGACATAAATGTCCGGTGAAAATAATTCCCTCTAAGCACAATTTGAATACAATTCGCTAAAGTTCACTTTCTGATTCCTTCTATTTAAAAAAATCCCCGTATTCTCCAGTGTGCCTGTAACCGAATTAAAACTGCGGACCGAAGTCGCCTTGGGGAGGGCAAGGTCACACATCTGCCATGTCTCCGCCGCCGACTGTCACTTCCACGATTTTTTCACACGCTGTCACACGTCACACGCTGCCGGTATCCAATCGTAAATCATCCAATCCCCGTTCTCTACAGACGACGCGAAATGATAAGGTGTCTCTCACCGAGTGCTGAGAGCGGGATGATTCAAACAAACCAGGAAGTGGATTATTCCGTCCGTTCGTGCTTGTGCCGCTGGTCGCGTCTGCTGTCTGCGTCTCGGTAAATGTTTTAGCCTACTCGGACCGCGAAGAGCTGGATGAAACGTAATGATTCCTTTGGATACAATGCCCCGTAAGGATACAGTTGGATACAAGGCCGTTGGGAATGTCATACGCTTGCACCGGAGCTGGGGAGAGAGCAGGAGCTGCTCATCTAAAGCAGCGCGGGTAACCCGACACCACTAAGCCTATCGGAGTTTGTGAACTGGACACTCCCAAGTTAACGCTGGTTGCATATTTGAGTAGATTTTTTGAGAGTTCTTTGTTTATTCGTGACAATACAGTGCACCTGAATTGCAACACATGTCCTTTGTGTACTAATTTTCGTCTGTTGTGCAAAATGCTATAATATTACAATAACCTATTCACATGTGTATAACAAAAAAGGGTTCATGTTTTGATGCATGTAGCGCTTGTAAAGGTTTAACTTGACTAAAGACTGACTAAAACAACCCCACACTAACTAAAATTGTCAGGCCTCGCCCTGACTGGCACCCCGGACAACCAAGTCAACGAGGAAAACCGTTACAACGCGGCTAATGCGCATTGCAAGTTGCGGAGATATATGGTTATAGAAATGACGTTGTTTTATTGATTAAAAAAGGGTAAAACTGGAAAGAGAAAATAGAAAACTCACATTAATCCCAAACAATTGAACAAACTTCAGTTAACGTAATGTGGAGTCCGTTCATTGATCGATGCGCCCGTTCAGCGCTGGACATAATGGCATAGCGCGCATGCGAATCATGTTATATTATTATATATTATATAGCTCGCATCTAATCGTATCGGATGAGAAATAGACATTAAATGGCATATATAGGCCGCTACACAACAGTAATCACCGCGACAAACAGCTATATTAGATTTGGAAAAAAAATATATGATTTTGATTTTGATTTTTTAATTATATTTTAATATGGTGACCGGAATATATCACGTTTGTCCGGTAAATCGAAATCTTCCCGGACACGATGTCCGGCGGCAATTTTTTCTAACGGAAACCCTGGCGCACAGGGTTGCCAGATGGGATTGACAATAAAGCTTAAACTTTCTATAACCTCAAAATCCAGTAGCCCATTCGGCGGTAATAGTCCTTGGGCCAAACCCCAAAATGGAACATTTCATTACCAAATTCTGGGCAAATTCTAGATGTGATTTTTTTATTCCTATACATCCCTAGATTATGTTTTGATATGATAGACCTTTTGGTTTGGCAGCTTATTAGTGGTTATCACCTCTTAAAGGTATGGAGTGCTTTTCTTCAAAACCGGAGTTTTGACAGAAAAAGTCCCCTGCCATATCTTGCTCCCCTTCGTATGATTCGCGCGTAGCTGTGCTGTGGTTGTGATAGAGACATGAGCCCTTTCATGATCTTTATGCGCCTGAGTCTCCTAAACACGTAGAGACCAACCCCGAGTCGATCAATGATTCCTACGATGAGCTGTGGTAACTTTCCCGCACCTACCCCCTACCGGTGAATGCCTAATTTTTGCGGTTTTCCGGAGGTATTGTGTGGTAGGTGCGGGAGAGTTACCATAGCTCAGCGTAGGAAGCTCTGAACGACTCGGGGTTGGTCTCTACTTGTTCAGGAGACCCAGGCGCATAAAGATAACATCTGGCTCATGTCTCTATCACAAGCACAGCCCGAGCTACGTGCGACTCACGCGAAGGGGAGCAGAATATGGCAGGGCACTTTTTTTCTTCTTTTTTTTGTGAACCCGAATGCAGGACACTGAGGCAGATGAAAGGTCAAACCCATGGATGGGTACATTTATTGTTTTCTGAATTTTTATGTTTAAATATACAAATGATACATGATCTACTTAAAATATTTCCATAACTTTCCAGAATAGAAATCTAATCAGTAAAAAAAGATCTAAAACTAATCTAAGCAAGCCTTTAGAATATGGATAATAAAACATACAATACATAGCATAACATAAAATAAAATACAAATCTTACTATACTCCTCTTACTGTATTGTCTTTATATAATGTACGTAAAGCACTTTGAATTGTCGTATGAAATGTGCGATACAAATAAACTTGCCTTGCCTAAACCCTTTTTGAAGGTTTTGTTTATGTCCAGGTTTCACATATCTCTGTAGTTACATGTTCAGTGAGTGAGTCTAGTTTCTGGTGACCGCTAGGACCATAGGCAGATGCCTTGTTGGTAAATAATTTGTTAAAAGTGCTTAAAACAAATAAAGTGTGTGTTTACCTCCTCAGATAAATTAACTTAGCCCCAGCCAGATCCATATTTAGAAGTAAGTTACCTCAGGTAACTTTAGCTAGCACGCTAGTTTAGAGTTAGTGGTAATGTATATCTAGCTGGTTAGATAACTAAGCGACCTTGGGTTCCCTGAAAGGTGCTATATAAATGCAAGTTATTATTATTATTATAACTAGCTAGCTATTTTTTTCCACCATAAATCATCTCCTGAAGCCACAACCATCTCCCACTACTGAGGCTACAGAGCAGCGATGTAACAGCTTCATTGACTTTTTCAGATCCAAGGTCAACAACATTCGCTCTCTGATGCCCACAGGGCTTAAAGTACTCCGGCACAGCGCGGCGTGGGAGAATTAAAAAAAAATTAAAAAACTGCAATTGTGGTGGCGGGGGCGCTGTTTCACAAATAACTTAGCTTTCGTGTTTGCTAGCGAAACAGCTGATGGTTGATGTTGACTGCTCAAGGAGAATACATATTTGAAAGTACAGAATGCCTGAGAGCCTTATATTGCATTATATTACATTATATTTTGAATGGCCATCTGGTGCCTGAATATTGTTTTTTCCTTTACATATATAATGACATTTCCACCATAAATTGATGGCGAAAGGGCACAAATTGGTGCATATCAATTCACCAGAATGCAAGAAATTAAGTGTTTGATGCTCGTTTAAGGACCCCCAGACAGCCCTGCTTCATGGGTCCCCCCCGATGTCAAACACCACTGGTACCACCTCCGCCTCATTTTGAGCCAGGAAAAACCCCGAGTAGTGACGGGAAGCCTTATGGAACGTGGTGCCAAGAAGGAGAATATAAGTGATAGTGGCTTAATAAGTAATCAGTTTGTTCTTTGTATATATTTTATTCTGTATTGTTATTGTGATAGTGGCTTAAGTGATGCAATCAGTTTTGCCTTTTAAAGACATCTATTTTTTTTATTAAGTATAAAACAGTATTATGAATGAATGAATGGTCTTTATTGTCATTACAGTTTTTCCCAATTGCTAAAACACAAAAGCCAATTCTCTAAACCAAATGACCAGTTCTCTAAACACATTTAATAAAACTAGCTCCCATTTGCCAAAACCATAAACACATTTCACATGAAGACACAATTCACAAAACACAATCCTCCTTTTCTCATAAATCTAAACACATTTTGTCTTGCTAAAACACAAGTTGCAAAAAACTCTGCTCAAAATGTCAAATTCTCAAATTAAAGCTCATGTGATGCAAAATGCTTGCCACAGTCAGCAAAATTGTAACATAATGAACACACCTGGCTTCATTCATTAAACATAACGACTCAAAATTTAAGACACTTGTTGCAAATGATTGTGGTGTGTGTGTGTGTGTGTGTGGTATAGTTCCATAAATAAATAAAAAAACATCACACCCTGAACATTGTTTTCAGTGAGTATTGTTGTGTGTAACGGATCCTCTGTAGTGTTTGCATTGAGTTGTGATACAGTACAGTATTGTACATGTTACGGTACATGTGGGAATACGGTAACATTTTTCAAACCTTTATTTACGTAAAACTCGATAGGACAACAGTGCAACAACTTCGCGGCTGAACTTTAGTAAAATTTCGGACATCATATGCCATTTAAAGGGGGGAAATAGATATCTAATAGGGATGCACGATATTATCGGCACCGATATTTATCGGCCCGATAATGGGACATTAATGTTTATCGGTTTTATAAAATTTAGCCGATATTTAACCGATATTATGAAGCCGGAAATATTTCTGCTTCCGGTTTCCGCGCTCTGCTTCCGGTTTCCGCACTCAGGCACGCAGTTTGTTTTGACGAGACGCGAGCGAAACATGCCTTCCCCGGTGTGGACATTCTTCACAGTTTCTGAGGCAGATATTGCGTTTGCAATTTGCAACACATGTTCGACAAACGTTCGGAGAGGAGGGCAAAGGTCTACGAGTTACAACACAACGACACATCTTGTAGCGGGTAGATAGTAATATCCCTCCCCTGGCCCCTCTGTTTTCCCTTGATAGCTGACAAGCTAACGGGTGAAGTAGCGAGGCCTGCTAGCAGCTAGCCTACAACCCCTAGCCAGCAATGGCTAACGTTGAGGCTAGCGGACCTAGCACAGCCGAGACGTAAATGGCTAGCTGGGACACCCACTCTAAGTGCGCAGTGTGTCTGGGATTAATCCACGCCCAGGCCGCTGTTATCTCTACCGATGAGTGTATCCACTGTGCAGTGTTCCCCAAGAAACTTCTCCGCTGACGGCTAAGTCGCATGGCTAGCCTGTCGGAAGAAGATCCGCTGCCATCACAGTCTAACGCGGACATGTCTCCAGGTTTACCGACACCATGCTGGGCGGACTTAGTGCCACATAGCCCTGACATCGGTTTCCCGGTACTGGATGACAAGGGAATTGACAGCTTTACCGCTGCTCGCTATTGTAATGTTCTTGACAGACACGGACACGACTTTACTGTAGACATGTAGTTTATTTCTGGTTGCTGGCCGCGACCTACGGCAACTCCGTTGGGACACGACGGATACAGAAAGCGAATCACATCAGTGTGTTAGTGTGGTTTAGTGAGACAACACACAGTATGTTACAGCTATGACCCTAGGAGAGACTCGGACAATGATGAGGTCGCACAACGCATCTAATTACTCTTAGGTGAGCCTTTTTTGTTTTCATAAAAGGAGGCCAGATCTTGGCTAAAAAACGCATTGTGCACTGTCTATAACAGATTTAGTTTGTTAGAGGAAATAATAAATGAACATTTGAAGAGTCAGAAGTGTTCTCTTTGTTGTGTTAACAATAGTGATGTAAGTTAGATTTGGTGAGATCACTATGGAATATTAAATCATCAATCTTTGCTCACTACATAGCCTTTCTTACCTTCAGGTGTGCATGAACTACAGGTTATCAACTGTGAAATTATATCTGAATGGTCTTTATTGTCATTGATATAGTACAGGTACCAAACAACGAAATTTGGGAGGGGGAGCTCCCCTGGGGCTAGGAAAGAAAAAATAAAATAATAATAATAATAATATCGGCATCGGTATCGGTTATCGGCCACGAGAAGCGGGTAAATATCGGTATCGGTATCGGTTGGAAAAAATGCATATTGTGCATCCCTAATATCTAAAAATGCATGACTATCATGCAAAATCAGCCTTACTGTAATGTCAAATATGTAATGTTAGATATAACGTTAGACAGGGAGCGCAGATTTATTTTTATGCATGACTATCATACATGTGGGAAAACTAGGGTTAGGGTTAGGTGCTAGGGTTACAGTAAGGTTAGGGTTAGGATTAGGGGTAGGGTTTGTGTTTGAGTTTTGAAGAGAGAAGGTGTGGTTTTGCTTATGTAGCTTTAGACAAGTGTGTTGTGTTTAGAGTTTTGGGAAAATGGAGGAAAGTTTTGTGAAATGTGTTTTAGCAATTGAGAAAAACTGTAATACAGTACAGGTACCATACAACGAAATTTAGGAGGGGGGGGCTCCCCTGGTGCTTGGAAAAAGACTAAAAACACGAGGGCCAAGGGTAAAATAAAAAAGGGAAAAGAGCTGGTTTACATAAATAAAGGCTATGTACACTATCTACTATACTACTATACTATACAATAAAACACTGTGCTGTACTCTATGCTATGCTATACATATCCTAACTTTTCCTATATCTGAACCTTATGTACACAAGGGTTGTCATATTGCACATAGTATTGTTGCACATTCATTTAAAGTATTAATGCATTTTAACATTGAGACATATATTTTGTATTGACTATAAAATAGTATTAATGCATTTAAACATTGAGACAAGAAGCTGTCTTCTGTACCCGCTCTCCCAATATCTCAAACTGTGACCCCCCTCCCCAAGAAAAAGTTTCAGGCACAGGATTTTTTCCCACTTTAAGCCCTGTGCCCAGCTCTTCCTCTCTGTCTCCCTCTGCTACCAACCCCTCGCCTGGGAGTTTGCCATCTCTCCCATGTTTCACAGAGGTTCAACAGAGCCACATTATGGAAATCCTTAGAGGAATGAAATCATGCACTTCGCCCTGGACCCCATTCCCACTGCTCTGCTCAAGTCATACGCCAACCTTGCCTTCCTGTCCAAGGTGCTAGTGAAGGAAGTTGCTTCCCAACTTCAGGATCACCTCAAACACAACAACCTGTTTGAAAGATTTCAGTCAGGCTTTCGCTCAGCCCACAGTACAGAAACGGCTATGCTAAGGGTGACGAATGAACTGCTGATGACATCCTCCTGGACCTGACAGCAGCATTTGACATGGTGGATCACACTATCCTCCTAGAGCGCCTCCACACCACCATTGGACTCTCAGACTCTGCACTGAAGTGGTTTCAGTCCTATCTCTCTGACAGGACTGAATACATCTCACTGGGAGGATGCAAGTCCAGACTTCTCCCTGTTACCTGTGGTGTTCCACAGGGGTCGGTTCTCGGCCCCATCCTCTTCATCACCTACATGCTCCCCCTCGGTCGTGTCATCACCAGATATGGGATGTCTTTCCATTGTTATGCTGATGACACACAGCTCTACATTAAAACTGCCCCAAGCCCCTCTGCAGCCATGTCATGTCTCACCACCTGTCTTGAGGAGATAAAGGCATGGATGAACAACAACTTCCTTCAGTTAAACAGTAACAAATCCGAAGCTCTTCTTGTTGGCACCCCACACCAGGTTCAGTCTTCGCCCATATCACAGCTCACCTTTGAGGGTCAAGTCATCCCCTTCTCCTCCTCAGTCTCAAATCTGGGGGTTAGATTTGACCCTCACCTGACCTTCAGTGACCATATAAAACACCTGTGCAAAACCTCCTATCATCTCAGTAATATTTCCAAACTCCGTCCCACTCTAACCCTGTCAGATGCAGAGAACTTGTCCATGCCTTTGACTACTGCAATCCGCTCTTCATTGGGATTCCTGGCAAAAGCATACAGAAGCTGCCATACATCCAGAACAGCGCTGCCAGGATCCTGATGAGTCCACAAATACAAGCACATAACCCCCGTTCTACACTCACTACACTGGCTCCCTGTCTCATTCAGGGTTGACTACAAAGTCCTTCTTCTCACCCACAAATGCATCAACGGACACGCACCTCCCTATCTACAAGAACTCATCACTCCACAAACCTCCACCCGCACCCTCAGGTCTTCAAACAGTTTGCTCCTCCAGGTCCCCAATACCAGGCTCCGCACCATGGGGGACCGAGCCTTCTGTTCGGCTGCGCCGTGCCTGTGGAACAGCCTTCCTTGCAGCTAAGGGCAGTACAGAGCCTGTGGAACAGCCTTCCTAGCCAGCTAAGGGCAGTACAGAGCCTGTGGAAGAGCCTTCCTAGCCAGCTAAGGGCAGTACAGAGCCTGTGGAACAGCCTTCCTAGCCAGCTAAGGGCAGTACAGAGCCTGTGGAACAGCCTTCCTAGCCAGCTAAGGGCAGTACAGAGCCTGGCCTCTTTTAAGACAGTTGACACTGTTGAACTGTGTTCATTCTTGTGATTTATTTTGTGTTTTTTTACTATGTTTTTAACTTATTATGTTTTTGTTTTTATTACTCTGTAGCACTCTGAGATTCTTTTGAATGAAAAGTGCAATACAAATAAAATGCATTATTATTATTTATAGTTAATAACACTTTAGTTAGCTAGCTAAACTAGCAAAGTAGCCTGTTGTGTACCCAGGCTTGAGACAGGGTTTTATATTGTAGTAATATTAATGTAACTTAATTTACATTACATTTACAGAAGATTCCTTGTTTGTAGCCCCTCTAAGTTGTGATGAGATCTGCCCCACACCTACCACCGGACTCCATACACCTACAGCTTTCACTGCCTTGTGGGCTAAATAAAAGTAACTGTTCATCTGCCTCCGCCTCAGTGTCCTGCATTTGGGTCCACTCCCGTACAGAACGTAGGCTAACACACATTTTAAATGACAGCAGTCCATACTTTAAGAGGGGATAAGGTATTAAACTACCAACAACAAGGTCCAACAAGGTCTATCACATCAAATAATAATCTAGGGATGTATAGTAATTAATTATTGTCTTTATCCAATCTGTGGTTCAAATGTTCTTTAAAGATATGCAAATTAACTCATATTTTAAGTAGATAATGCATCATTTGCATATTTAAACAGAACATTTCTGAACACTTGTAATAAAAAAAATTATTGTCTCAATGCAAGTAATCAACTGGGGAAGTTTCATGGTGATATCTATTAGGTAAAATGTTTTACCCATCAAAAAGTCGCCTGCCATATTCTGCTCCCCTTCGCGTGAGTCGCACGTAGCTCGGGCTGTGCTTGTGATAGAGACATGAGCCAGATGTCCTTTATGCGCCTGGGTCTCCTGAACAAGTAGAGACCAACCCCGAGTCGATCAGAACTTCCTACGCTGAGCTATGGTAACTTTCCCGCACCTACCGCACAATACCTCCGGAAAACCGCAAAAATTAGGCATTCACCGGTAGGGGGTAGGTGCGGGAAAGTAACCATAGCTCATCGTAGGAATCATTGATCGACTCGGGGTTGGTCTCTACGTGTTTAGGAGACTGAGGCGCATAAAGATCATGAAAGGGCTCATGTCTCTATCACAACCACAGCACAGCTACGCGCGAATCATACGAAGGGGAGCAAGATATGGCAGGGGACTTTTTCTGTCAAAACTCCGGTTTTGAAGAAAAGCACTCCATACCTTTAAGAGGTGATAACCACTAATGAGCTGCCAAACCAAAAGGTCTATACACTAAGAAGAATGACATGACATGTACACATATCAAAACATAATCTAGGGATGTATAGGAATAAAAAAATCACATCTAGAATTTGCCCAGAATTTGGTAATGAAAAATGGTTTGGCCCAAGGACTATAACCCGCCCCATCTGGCAACCCTGGACGCGAAATGCATTTTGGGGAAGCAGTACTCCATAAGTGTCCAGTCGTAACACACTTAAATTATTCAGGAAATATAGTATATATACCGGTACTCAATTTCTCGCATACTCAAATCTCGCATACTGTACGGTGTGAACGCTCTTGCATACTCAAATCTATGTCATATCTAGTATGAGTAGTATGCTAGTATGCTATTCCGAACACAGCCCGAGTCTGCCCAGCAGCAGCTCGTGGGCAACAGTGTCAAATGCCTTGGACAGATCAACAAACAGGGCAGGACAGTGCTGCTTTCGGTCCAGGGCATTAATAATATTATTTGTTACCAACATGGCTGCTGTTATGGTACTATGACCTGGTCTATAGCCAGACTGATTTTCACTTTCACTTTCAATATTATTGTCGGCTAAGAAAACAATGTCATGGAAGAATTTCAATCAGGTTTTAGAACATGTCACAGCACCGAAACTACTCTTACTAAAATAGTAAGTGATCTCAGACTAAACTCTGATGCAAATAAGGTCTCAATTCTCGTCCTATTAGATCTAAGAGCAGCGTTCGATACGATCGACCATGATATCCTAATCAATCGTCTTGAAGAGTTGGTTGGTCTTTCTGGCAGCGTGTTAAATTGGTTCAGAACATACATTACAGGGAGAGAGTTCTATGTCAAGCTTGGAGATCATGTGTCTGAGAAATATGACAGCAACTTCGGAGTTGCACAAGTGAGCTGCCTTGGTCCACTACTATTCTCACTATACATGTTACCACTCGGGGACATCATTAGAGAGCACAACGTATCTTTCCACAGTTATGCCGATGACACGCAACTGTACATTTCTGCTGAACCAAATGATACTTCAGCTTTAAACTCGAACTGTCTTCTAGCAATAAATAAATGGATGAGCAATAACTTCTTGAAGCTAAACAAGGATAAAACTGAAGTCCTACTGATCGACCCTAAAGCAAAAAGGGAAATGCTGTTTAATAATCTGGGGAAGCTGACATCATGGATTAAACCTGAGGTTACAAGTCTAGGTGTTATTTTCGACTCCGACCTAAGCTTCAAGTCCCATATTAACAAGGTGACGAAAACATAATTCTTCCACCTTAGAAACATTGCTAAAGTAAGACCACTTATAAACCAAAAAGATGCTGAAAAACTGATTCATGCCTTTGTTTCAAGCCGGCTTGATTACTGTAAAACACTTTACTGGCCATCCTAAAGAAAACTACTGCAAGACTTCAGCTCATTCAAAACTCTGCAGCTCGACTTCTAACTAGAACTAAGAGGAGAGAGCACATTACTCCGGTCCTAGCTACTCCGCACTGGCTGCCAGTAACATGTAGGGTTGGTTTTAAGGTCCTCCTCCTTATATACAAAGCCATTAATGGGTGAGGGCCAAAGTACATTGCTAATTCCCTTGTCAACTATGTGCCCTCAAGAACACTAAGATCATCTATTGCAGGTTGATTAGAGTTTCCCAACAACAGTCAGAAGAAGATCGGGAGCGCAGCCTTTGCCAACTATGCCCCAAAGCTTTGGAACACATTTCCTTTAGAGATCAGGGAAGCCAGCTCACTAAAGAAACTAAAAACTTGCTTCTTCAATATAGCCTTTAGGGCAATTCCAGCGTTATGGATGTGACATTTGGACCCAGAATGACAAGCTAAATGCCTCAGTAAATTAAAAATTCTTACAAGATTTAAATTTCTAATGCATATTCTCAGAGCACCCAATGGGGAGAATAGAGGAGCAAAACATTTATTTATTTTTTATAAATGAAGTCACAAAAAAATTACAAAAAGGCATGCGTTATGGATGTGACAAGAAATTACAGCCATTTAGTGGAGACTATACTTTCTTTTAAAACTCTGTGAACTTTTAAGTCTAATGCAGAAAATGTGATATCCACATGATGAACTTGGCTGAATATATAAATAGCAATTTCAAACATATTTTATATTTTATTTAGAATTTTACGAGGAAAAACCAGCGTTATGGGTGTGACATTACTCTGTTATGGATGTGACGTGTCTGAAATTCACATAGAATTTCAGGGAATGGCTAAGATGTTCGGTTGCCCCGTCGCTCTGAGGCCCTCTCTAGATGCTTGTTTAGAAAGGTTGCACAATTTCTCTTGACTACAGATGTTGAATGTAAGTCGCTTTGGATAAAAGCATCTGCTAAATGACTAATGAATGTAATGTACTATTATCAGATGTCAGAATCAGTTCATATTTAGCTCTGAATACTCTCACACAGACTTGCACATGATTTTGGATCTTACATTATTACAAATGATGTAGGTCCTAAATTAAATGACAATAAGAAATGTTTCCAAGTTGAAGAAAATAGTTTATTATAATTTAAACACTTATTCCAGGCTACTGTGTTTTTCAACTTTAAGTTAACTTTACTTTCCCCTTATTCTGCTAGTACAGCCTCTTTGAAATGGTACCGGCCCCTATTATCTACATAAGGATCAAGACACCGGATAACTTGTCCTGTTACTACCCACGACTTGTCCTCCTTTGTTGGCAGCAAATAGACCAAGCCCAGTTCATCATTTCTTCTCAGAAACTGGACTTCCAGTCCCTCTGAATCTGAATCTGTTACAAGCCCGACAAACACCCTGCTGGACTTCTTGCCCTTGTGACTAATGAGCACGCAATCACCTGTTTTTATATTTTCTGATGGCTCACATGGGGGGCCTTGGGGCTCATACTCATCACTTGAGTCTGAGGAATCAGGGCTCTGTATCAGTGTATGTACTGATGACTCTGCTGCAGAGGAGTATGCTTTGTATTGCACTTGGCCCCATGATATTGGAGCAACACAGTGCACGTTTAGAGTACCTGGGAGAGGTGCTACCAGCTCCCAGTGCTTCTCAATGCCATGTTCTCCACAGAACTTTGAGATGTCTTCTTTATAGATGAGACACACTTCCAGTTTTGGACAGATACTTTTTGCTGTCTCAGCAAATGACTTTGCGTTTACTTGCACCAGTTGTCTGCTAAGCACGGCGGTGCTGACAGCCCTCTTCACCGTGCCCCCCACTCCATCCACTGCACCTTTGCCATGGCTGGTGGCAAAAAAATGCCATTCAACGTTCACTTCTGGGATAATCTGCTTAAGGGTAGTTGAGAGGAAGAACCAGATATATTTATTTTTGAATTGTGATGCTGCCCCATCGCTGAAAATGTGTAGTTCGTTGATGGCTGGATGTTTCTTCATTTTTTTTTTTTATACTTTATTGCAGGGTTGTACATTACATTTCAAGTTCATTTCATACACTTTACAAGTTTTCTTCACTTGTCTAAGTTCATCCTGCATCCTTTTTTCTTTTTTTTCCCCTTTTTTTTTTTAAAGAGAACAAACAAATAAATAAATAAATAATAAAGAATAGAGAATAGAGAGAAAATACAGAAAAACAAGAGAGAAATTATAGGGATAGAGATAGAAAAGTAAGAGATAAAAGGAGGGGGTGGGAGGTGTGGGATCGGAGAGGGGGGGGGGGGGTTTCTTCCTACTCATTCATTCGGTCCATTTACTCCAGTTCATAGTGAATTGCTCTTCACGGTTTCCCACTTTATAAGTAATTCTTTCCATTTCTTTTATCTCTTCAACAGTTTTTTTCCAATTATTAACAGATGGTGGGTTTAAGTCCAACCATTTACGTGTAATTTGCTTTAAAGCCGCAATACGTAATATGGTGTACAAATATTTATCTCCCTCCCTGTGTATATCTAATGGAATAAGACTGAGTATAATATTGACTGGATGTATAGGATTTTGTAAGGTAAATGTATTTTTTATTTTTACTTGAACTGCCTCCCAAAACCTTTTCAATTTAGGGCATATATAAAAAATGTGTGTGTGATTGGCTTCTCGTTCCGTACATTTCCTCCAGCATTCTGCATTGCCTGTTGGCCTATATTTTGACAACATTTTCGGTGTTAGGAAGATCTTCATATTTATTTTCCAAGCAAATTCTTTCCAGAATTTTGATTGTGTTGTCTTAAATATTCTTTTGGATGCTTCTAATTTAATTTAATTTAATTTAATTTAATTTAAATTTAAATTTAAATTTAATTTAATTAAATGTTTGCCATTTAGCAGACGCTTTTATCCAAAGCGACTTACAATTACGAATTACAGGGACATTCCCCCTGGAGTAACTGAGGGCTAAGTGCCTTACCCAAGGGCACACTAGTAGTGGTGTGGCTTCAGGCGGGATTTGAACTCACAACCTTCTGATCACAAGTCCAACTCACTATCCACTAGACCACCACTACCCCCCACAGAACTTTGAGATGTCTTCTTTATAGATGAGACACACTTCAGTGTTTCCTCCAGGAATTTTTACAATGGTGGCGGGTAGTACTGACCGCGATTTTTCCGCGTGCACGCGCATGAAACGCGCACTCAAAACAATGACGTAATTTCAGCCAAAAAATAAAATGTTTTCCTGTACTTCTCCCGTGTGTCTCTTATTGTCTGTGTCTGCATGTTTTTCCAGCATGTAATTCCGTTGTCAATAAAAACAAAAACACTGATCTGACGTTTTTTTTCACAACGTTATTACTTGTCACTTTAAGCCCAGGAGGGAGTTAGCGATTAGCGATGTTTAGCTTAGCTTAGTTTAACAGAAGTATCTTCACTTTTAACATGACTTCCCGTGGTCGTAGAGGGCTGGTCGACGGCTTAAAATGACCGTGTAGACCTGTAGACCTTATCCAGCTTTAGTCTTGTGTTTCTACCCCGGGCATAGCCGGTGTTATTCACGGACAAACACTCCTGTTAGAGTGGTTCTAGTACACTGGACATAGGTAACACATAGAGAGGCTTCTCCTCTCTCTCTCCATCCTACACTACACTACGCATCCTATACTACACTACACTACGCTAGCTCGCGGTGTTCGGGTGACAGCCAGGGCGCGTTCGTAAATACGCTCTGGAAATCTGATCAGCACTCACGGAATGCCTCTTGTCCAATCAAATGACTTGGTCCCTTTATGACGTTGAACCCAGTGTGCGCTCCGGGGCTCTCAGAGCGAATTTACGAACGCAGCCTCAAGTTCAATACTCGCGACACACACGGACTGGTCCAGTTTCAGCGCTTGTGGGTGTGTCTAGCGCTGTGAAGGTCTGAAAAGCGGCCTAAATCCTTTTTTTTTTTTTGGGTTGAGAAATCTGAATGGTGGCGGAGGAAATTCCATCGTGGCGGTCCGCCACGATGAAATGCATGTAGAGGAAACACTGCACTTCCAGTTTTGGACAGATACTTTTTGCTGTCTCAGCAAATGACTTTGCGTTTACTTGCACCAGTTGTCTGCTAAGCACGGCGGTGCTGACAGCCCTCTTCACCGTGCCCCCCACTCCATCCACTGCTTCTTTCCAATCTTCATCCGTAATTGTTATTGCTAATTCGCTAATTTTTCTTTAGTGTTATCTTCTTGTATCTTGATTTCTTGCATGATTTTGTAAAGTTTTGAGATTTTTGTCTTTTCGCTGTTTCTATTTTTGCTCAGATATTCCATCAGTATATGTGATCTTTGTTCCTGTCTCCTCTGCTGTGTTATAAGGTAGCTTCTAATTTGTAAGTACTTAAAGAAATGGCTATTACTTATATTACATTTATTAACTAAGGTTTCAAATGAGTCTATCATGTCATTTGTAACCATCTGTGAGTACACCTGTAGTCCCTTCCTAGCCCATTCTTCTAATATTTTGTCTGTTTTATTAGGTAAAATGTCTGGATCACTGGCTATCTCTCTCAAATAAATACATTTGTCATCACATTTATACATTTTACGAATAGTTTTCCAATTTATGAGGGTATTTTCTATGCATCTGTTATTTCCACTATATTTTTGAATATCCTTTAGACTCAGAAAAGGTAGTGTTCCTATTGATATTGATATTACTTGTTTTTCTATGTCTTTCCATTTGGTTTGAACCGAGTTATTCATCCATTTCATTATTGTATCTATTTGAGTTGCATGGAAATAGGACTTTAGATCAGGGAAATTAAACCCTCCTTTTTCTCTGGTTTGAGTTAGTATACTAAGTTTTTTCCGTTTACTTTTGTAGTTCCAAATGAAATTTGAGAGCATTGTATTCCATTTTTTGAAGCTACCATATGGAATGGGAACTGGTAATGTTTGAAATAAAAACAGAAACTGTGGGAGGATCATCATTTTGACGCTTTCTACTCTACTCATTAAGGATTCAGGTGTTATCTTCCATCTATTAAGATCTTCTCGTATTTTATTTTCAAGGGCTTGATAGTTGTCGGTGTATAATGTTGTTATATCTCCGGTGAGGTAGATTCCTAAATATTTGATTTTCTTTGCATCCCATTTCAACTTATATTTTTCCTTAATTTCCGAATCTATCTGTTCTCCAATTGTTAATACTTCACACTTACTTTCATTTAGTTTATAACCAGAGTGTTTACTATATTCTGTAATTGCTTCCATTAGGCTTGGTAAGGATTGGGTTGGTGATGTTAAATAAACGACCACGTCATCTGCATATAATGCCAGTTTATGCTGTTCCTCTTTTATCGTTATGCCTTTGATGGTATTATTTTTCCTTATACTTTCTGCTAGTCCTTCCATGCATATACCGTATTTTCCGCACTATAAGGCGCACTTAAAAGCCTTTTTTTTTTTTTTTAAACGACAGTGCGCCTTATAACCCGGAGCGCCTTATATATGGATCAATTTGTTAATTGGTTGATCCATACTGGTTGTACACGGCGCTCAAGGCGCTCTGTCAAAATGTTTCAGTACGACTGGTAAACTACAAAGCCGCACCGCTTGCAGCATTACGGTAATCAGTAAACACCGGTACTGATGTGCTTACTCACAGTCCCACACCACTTGTGTGTGTATAAAGACCCCAAGTAAAGAAGACTAAACAGAGTTTCCGAGGGAACAAAGCGAGATGGCCACAGTTAGACACAGTTAGAGGACAAACTCCAACAGTGGGTTGTTGAACAGAGAGCTGCAAGTAGAAGCGTCTCTACAGTCACTATTCGAATGAAGGCAACAGCGCGAGCACGGGACATGAACATCGATGAATTTCGAGGCGGTCCTTCTTGGTGCTTTCAACTTGAAGTTTTAAAGTACCCACTCGATATAATAAACAACAGTTTAACGATCACTAAACACTTATAATGTGTGTATTGGATTCATTATTCTCGTTTGCCGGAGGCTACCGGTAAGGGAGGGTTGACTTGTAAAAATACTTTCGTTTTAGCTCGTGTTCAAAAGCAAGAACTGTGTGTTCATCTTGTTATGTGTAGTTATGTGTTTTTAGCATGTCGACGTTCTCCCAGTATGTTGTCATGTTATTAAAATACAGTTTAGACCTTTGTAGCGATGTGTTTTGTTAGCAGCGTTCGTAGCTGTGGTGCGTTCAGAGTCACAAAACAGAAAAATTACGTTGCACATTTCACCAGGAGCTGTCACATATTGGTTGTTGGTTATAATTGTATAGCCTATTGGTTGTTTTCTGGTGTTGTTTTATTGTTTTGCTCTGTTTGTAGTCTACTTGATGTATTTTTATCAGCTGTTAAATCACCACAGCGGTTAATCCACTAATAGAGATAATACCAGATTGAAAATGCTTGTAGCTAACTACTCTATCTCGTGGTCGCAGCTATTGCGAATTGCTATTCACGCGAGTCAGCTGTGAATCACCGCAGGTCCTTAACGCTTGTTGCAAAAATGGATGACGAACGGCTGATACTTGAGGTGGAAAAATATATATTTTTGACAGTGGAGCAGGTAGAACGTTGACGGTGACAACGCTCAGGTGGAGCATGGACAACGGGAAGTTGACACAACACCGATGGAGAGGTGACGCAACGCAGTAGGTGGAGCTTGGGCGTAACGCAACCCCAGTCAAACGTTTGACTGCAGTATTTTCTATTCTATGCGCTTTATAATCCGGTGCGCCTTATAATCCGGTGCGCCCTGTATATGAAAACAGTTCTAAAATAGGCCATTCATTGAAGGTGCGCCTTATAATCCGGTGCACCTTATAGTGCGGAAAATACGGTAGCAAATATAACTGCTGAGAGTGGGTCTCCTTGTCTTGTCCCTTTATAGATTGGAAATCTTCTGGATATTGTGCCATTTACTTTTACTCTTGACACTGGATTCCTTGAAGCCATTTATTAAAATTCTCATGAAATCCAAAGCTTCTTACAATTTCAAACATGAATGGCCATAGCACTCTGTCAAATGCTTTTTCTGCATCCAGTGTCAAGAGTAGAAGGTTTGCACCATTTGCACGCCTTTTTGTCATGGTGTAGGTCATCACTTATCACAACATAGGACTGTGCTTCTTCTTTGACCCAGGCTACAGCCGTGAAGATGGTAATCTGGCTCTGATTCCAATAAGCAGCCTGGATTTCATCTTGGTAGCCTGCTGTGAAGTTTTCTGCAAAGTCTACCTGAAGGACAGCACACCTCATCCCTCCCCCTCTTCTTCTCCTGAAAGAAGGCACTCTGTTGTTGTTTGATAAATGCATGTCGAATGAACTTGGGGGCAGTTTCAAGCAGTTTGTCAAGGACATCTCTGAGCAGTCCAGTCTTCTGGCTCTTCACCTGCACTCCTCCTGCAGGCTCCCAGGAATACCAACTAGTGGCAATCTCTTTCTCCTCCTCTGGGATGTTAGATGTAAGCTGCAGGAACTTGCGTGCATCGCAGCACTCATCACAGTTGTTCAACATGCACTCTGCATTGTTGCGACTGCAGACCACTGCATCAATGTAGTTCTCCACACTTCTAAATGCCTGCCTGGGAACATGTTTGTGGGCACAGTCAAGGAGGAGCTTGGTGTTCTCGTGGTATTTGCGGAGGCAAACATTTCGTGGAGTGTCTGCTCTTGGGAGCACGCATGGTGGGCGCAGCTCTGAAAACGTTGATTTCCCCACTATGGACTCAGGGTACTCTTCCTTGAATAAACGATAGGCCTCCATTAAGGACATGGTCATGTGGCGCTTTTGGACTTTACTTTTCAGTCCTCCTTCCCTGATGGTAACAGCATCCTTTTTACCTGGTGCCTGCCTGGAGATGTCGTCTCTGCTATAGAATTCTTTTATTGATACCTTTGTAGGAGTGACGGCAATAACAGGACGATGTAGTTGTTTTGCCGGTAGAAAAATTCATGTGCACTTTATTCTCACTCGCTGCATGTGTACTGACAACAACAACATTCATTCCTCTCTGTCCCACTTATATCCCGTCATATCACCCGCTAAGCAGCCTGGGTGATTGAGTAAACACAAACATATAACAGTGCTTTGTACAAGGCTGGAACGCCGTGAATTATGAATACTCTGCTCGCTAACGAGCGGTCACTACACCATCATCTCATCTGATAGGCCTGATTTTCTCCTTTTCTTATCGTGAATAAAATTAATTTTGATTGCCAGTCTCTTCACCACATCACTCTTTTTTCTGGGACTTGAAGGTAGAGCCTTAAATACACGTTTCAGTGCTTTCCCTAAAGACTGCCTGGATTTAAAGGCGGATGATGGCTGTGATAGACTGGGTGGTGGAGTTGACTCTTTAAGACAGAGACGCCTGTGTCTCTGCCGTTCCCTTGCATGTTCCCGTACCTTCTGTGCCTCCTGCTTTGTTTGTGTCATTTTTTTCTCTCAGCCCTCTTCCTCTCTCTCTCTCTCTCTCTCTTTGAATACCTGGTCATTCTTTTTTCTCTCACGAAAGGCCTTCTGCCTCTCAGCAGGTGTTTTAGCCATTTCCTGAAATTGAAATCAAAACATACATTTACATTGAC
The DNA here is from genome assembly GCF_963989245.1 of Nansenia antarctica. Classification (NCBI taxonomy): domain Eukaryota; kingdom Metazoa; phylum Chordata; class Actinopteri; order Argentiniformes; family Microstomatidae; genus Nansenia; species Nansenia antarctica. The sequence continues at coordinate 29,567,572 of NC_137676.1, forward strand.
TGAGCTCAATTAACAGTGTAGATCACACACTGTAATTAAATGTTATTTAAGAGGATAGTCCACTTTTCAATTTATTTTGATTTAGAAACAGGTATTCCACTAGACAGTGAACAAAAGCAAGCTTTAAATTCAAAAGTTGGCTGGTTAGCTAGCGATCCTAACAGTTGTTATTCATTAATTAATTAATTCATTCATTCTTTCCTTCATAGGCCTACATTAATTTTAATCCCCACTCTTCTGTATGATCAAACATTAACTTACATTACCTACTTAAACAAGATAATATTTACAATGATTTGCTATACATTACGTAACTTACCTTATGGATCTTACATTGATGCTGAGGAGTCCCCTGTCAAAGTTTGCCGCTTCACCGTCTCTCTCGCGCGCATAGGCTACTGATACCAGTTTGCCGCTTCACCGTCTCTCTGTCGCGCATAGGCTACTGACACACGTTCGCGCATACAGAAACACTATAGGCTACTTACCTGGCAGGAACTATCGCCTAGATCAGGGGTCGGCAACCTTAAATGTTGAAAGAGCCATATTGGACCAAAAAACTAAAAAACAAATCTGTCTGGAGCCGCAAAAAATGTAAAGCCTTATATAAGCCTTATAATGAAGGCCAGTGGCGCCGGCAGGATTCGATTTCATGGTACGCACAGAAACGTAACAAAACTAAATAGCGCAGACTAGCCTACAATATACATAGGTTGGATGATTGTATCACCTATTCATAGTTTGCAGTCACGTGACTGGCACAGATGTTTATGTAATGTTGGTGATTGGCTGAAGGCAACGTGAAAGAGTTTATTAAGCAGAAATTAAGCAGTTTATTACAGAAAAATACATAAGCCTTAGCACATATGCATACAACCGAATGCAAACATATTGTGCTTTACAAAAGTGAAACACTAGGATAGCGTAAAGCGGGTCTGGGTTGTTTTTTTTTAACAGGTGGGTTGATACTTTTATCTGGCTATACTAGCCTGAGAATTTTTTTTGATAAGTTTGTAATTTCATCCGGAGGAAGTGAGCAAACCAAGAGATCGTCAGCCAAAAAATAGACACATCTACAGACTGTAGACTACAGTACCAAATGAAAACTAGCCTCCCTCGTCCTCTTTTCACTATTTTAAGTTAAACCCTCTCAGACCCACAGGAACGCCGGCGCTCCCAAATATCATACCTTCTTTAGAAGTTCATAATTCGGAAACGGTTTGAGCTAAAGACAAGCCGCTTTTTGCATTTAAAAATAGGCAAATAGCGCTCACCGGGAAGCTCCCGTTCATCGATGTGCGTCGCCGATGTCTGTATATAAATCTAGCCTCAAAGTTGTAGACAATGTGGATAGTTTCTTGCTTTGCCTGCCACAGTACTTCGTCAATCCCTGTGGATATAGGTCTACTCTTGAAAAAAACCTGTCACATCCAGTCTCATGTTGGGTCCAGTCAAAATGTGTAATACTAGTCATGTGCCAACATATCCGAATCCTATTGGCCCTCGTACAACATTTCAGCGTAAGCAGGGAGTTGTAGTTCAAGGAGAGAGACCGCGGCAACGTAAAAAATAAATAATCATTGTTAATCTCCATTTGTGGTCAAAGCCACAGGGAGCCACTGAAGATGGGCAAAAGAGCCGCATGCGCCTCCGGAGCCGCGGGTTGCCGACCCCTGGCCTAGATAAACAATGGATGCATATGGAAACACATCAGGATGGACACGTAATGCAAATGTTAGATTTCATACCATTGTCTTGCATTTTCTGCACTTTGACGATGATCCGACTAACGTGAAGCAGCGGTACTTTTTTCTTCTGTGAGAACGCGATCGTATCCTACTTTCTGCTAGTCATCTTATTGACCGTATGTAAGCCTACACTTCGGTAAGCAGGAGTTACACAAACATTAACACACAACGCAACATGTGGAATATGCTACAATGTAACGGTCATTATGTGCTTAACGCATATCCATTTGGTGTAGGCCTATTCCCAATTCTCTAGTTTGATTGTCACATCTCTAGTCTGAGGTGAACAGGCGTGGTTCTCTAGCCTGAGGTGAACAGGTCTGGTTCTCTAGTCTGAGGTGAACGGGTCTGGTTCTCTAGTCTGAGGTGAACAGGTCTGGTTCTCTAGTCTGAGGAGAACGTGTCTTGTTCTCTAGTCTGAGGTGAACGTGTCTGGTTCTCTAGTCTGAGGTGAACACGTCTGGTTCTCTAGTCTGAGGTGAACACGTCTGGTTCTCTAGTCTGAGGTGAACACGTCTGGTTCTCTAGTCTGAGGTGAACGTGTCTGGTTCTCTAGTCTGAGGTGAACGTGTCTGGTTCTCTAGTCTGAGGTGAACGGGTCTGGTTCTCTAGTCTGAGGTGAACGGGTCTGGTTCTCTAGTCTGAGGTGAACGGGTCTGGTTCTCTAGTCTGAGGTGAACGGGTCTGGTTCTCTAGTCTGAGGTGAACGGTTCTGGTTCTCTAGTCTGAGGTGAACGTGTCTGGTTCTCTAGTCTGAGGTGAACGTGTCTGGTTCTCTAGTCTGAGGTGAACAGGTCTGGTTCTCTAGTCTGAGGTGAACGGGTCTGGTTCTCTAGTCTGAGGTGAACGGGTCTGGTTCTCTAGTCTGAGGTGAACGGGTCTGGTTCTCTAGTCTGAGGTGAACGGGTCTGGTTCTCTAGTCTGAGGTGAACGGGTCTGGTTCTCTAGTCTGAGGTGAACGGGTCTGGTTCTCTAGTCTGAGGTGAATGTGACTGGTTCTCTAGTCTGAGGTGAACAGGCGTGGTTCTCTAGTCAGTTAGGCTACAGGTCCAGTTGACAGACGACAGTACAAATGCAGTTGGTTAAAATACTGTGATCTGACGCTGCCGGATCGTTAAGGCAGAGGTTGTACATTGTTTCCCTTTTTAAATTTAATTTTATTGTATTTTATCTTTACCTCTTCTTTTTACTGTTTTCCCCTGCTTTTATATTCATTCTATGCTTGTATATGTTTTTATATATGTTTTTATATTCACTTTATGTTCTTATTCCTGTTGTAAAGCACTTTGAGCTGCATTTCTTGTATGAAAGGTGCTATATAAATAAAGCTTTACTTACTTACTAAGATTTTTTTCACTTGAGAATTTACATGCGATTCAAAAATGTTGACAAGGGTAGGGAGTTTGGAGATAGGGCGGTAGTTGTCTCAGGCTGAAGGGTCCCCACCCTTCAGTAGGGGGAGAACATAGGCTGCTTTCCAGATTTTGGGGATGGAGTTAGTCTGGAGGCTCTGATTAAAAATATGAGTAACAGGTTTAGCAATACAATCTGCTGCAAGCCTTAAAAGATAAGGATCCAGGTTGTTGGGTCCAGGTGACATTTTTGGATCAATAGCTTTCAAAGCTTTGCAGATCTCCACACTAGAGAGAGGTCTACAAACACAAGGGTCCCTGGTTGTGTTTGGACAGGGTAGAGGCATCACAGAACTGGAGTTAGAGCTCTGACACCCTGCTGCAGTTATATTAAAAACAGACCCAGCTGAAATAGAATGATAATTTAAGTGCCTGACAATATTAACTCTGCTCTTCATTTCAGTTGAGTCAACTAAAATGCATTCAGGGAAGCCTGAAGTGGGGACAAATTGGGACATGACACTGATTTGATCTGTTTCCAGAATGTTGTGGGGTTGTTGAGGTTTTCAGTAATAGAGTTTAAATAATAATCTGATTTGAATAGTAGTCTGGATTGTGCATTATTTCTCAGAGCTCTAAAGGCGTCAGGGGAGTTAGTGGATCTAGCCTGGGCCCAGGAGACGTTCTGTTCCCTGATCAGGTTAGATAGTTCCTCAGGGAATCAATGATTGTCCTTCCCAGAGATCCTGTTTTTTTTTTTTTTTTTGTACAATCATTTGTACAATCATGTCATGTTTTGTCTACAATTCTTTCCATTCTTATAGCTGTACACATATGGTCCATGGATGTGGTTCAAAGCATGACACACAAAGCAAAAAAGAGCGATCAACAAAAACATTGAGATGTCAATGACGGAATAAAATTAAAGATTTTGAAAAGAAAGAAAGAAAAAGGGTCAGGTGGGGGTTGTGTATGTGTATGTGTGTGTGTGTGTGTGTGTGTGTGTGTGTGTGTGTATGTGTGTGTGTGAATGCAATGCAGGCATACCGTATTTTCCGGACTATAAGTCGCACCCGAGTATAAGTCGCAGCAGTCAAAAAATGGGGCATGAAGAGGAAAAAAACACATATAAGTCGCACTGGACTATAAGTCGCATTTATTTAGAAATATATTTCACAAAATCCAAGACCAAGAACAGACATTTAATCTGGAAAGGCAAGTTTATTCAACTACACAATAGCACACAGAACAACAGGCTGAACAGAAGTCCGGTATGTTAACGTAACACATTAACAGTTATTCAGCAACACAATAGCATAAAGAACATACCTGGGAGGCTGAATAGGCTACATTAACATAACAAGCCAGCGAGTCCAACAAGCAAGTTACCAGTAAGCAAGTTCACCAAGCTACCGTTTGCTTAGCTTCAACAAGCTAATGTTTCCTCCGCAGACTTTTCCGGACGAAAGTGTGTCCCTGTCGGCTCGGTACAGCTGGAAACCCTCCAGTTGTACTGCTGCGTCTGGGACGTCCTCAGAGAGCCAGGTCTCCGTGATGGCATACGCTGCTGAAGAGTTGTAGTCCTTGCTTTTCGCTACCAGGCACCGGAGTTCGTCCATTTTATTACATAAAGAGTTCACGTTGGCCAGAAATATTCCTGGGAGTGGAGTGCGGGAGCCGCGTCTTCTCAGTCTAGCGAGAGCCCCAGCTCTCTTCCCCCGCTGGCGTCTCACCCACCTCACAGCCTGGGTGAAGATTGCGGTTCCTCTGATCAGGATATCCAGCACGTCCGTAGATCGGGTGAAAAAAATAGGAAAAGTGTCCAAGGGGGTGGAATCCCTGAGACATAAGAGTTCTTCTCTTGTATAAGAGATGCCACAGAACACGAATCCAGACATACAGACACACCAAACAACACTCCACAACACCACAGCTGCCATGGGCGTCGCCATCTTGGACTGCACAAGCAGTCTGAACCAGGAAAGCCTGGTCTCCATATACTGTAGTTGTCACAAGCCCAGAGCGGCCCAGAGCGCCCTCTGTAGGCTGTAGACGGTAATGTTTACACCTTGGTTCATGTCAGTCAGTATGAAATTATATATATATTGATATATAAGTCGCACCTGACTATAAGTCGCAGGACCAGCCAAACTATGAAAAAAAGCGCGACTTATAGTCCGGAAAATACGGTATATCTATGTGTAGTGATATGAAGTGAGTCTAGAATACAGAAATATACGAGTCGAGATGTGTGGAGGGGTTCACTGTATTAATATGGACATAACCGGGCTCCATCTTTTAATAAATAGATGTTTCTGGAGTCTCAGAGTGTATGTTATTTGTTCCATCTGGTAGATTTCCCATACTTTCTCTGTCCACATATTGTATGTAGGGGGGTCTGGTTTTAACCACTTAATTGTAATGCATTTAATTGCTGCCGTTAGTAATATTTGTAAGAGATATATTCTTGCCCTTCCATCAATGCCTTCAGGTATAACTCCCAGTAGTGCCATCTTTGGATCTTTGGTAAATTTTTGGTGGAATACTGCTTCAAGGGCCTCAAACACCTCTTCCCAAAATGTTCTTAATTTGGGGCATGACCAGAATATGTGGGTGTGGTTGCCAATTTGCGTACTGCAATTTCTCCAACATTTATTTGAGTGTGTTGGGCCCATTTTAGCCATTATTTCTGGGGTTCTAAAGAATCTCATAACCACTTTCCATTTGAATTCCCTCCATGTATTTGAATTGGTCACTAAATGTGCTTCAGTGCATATTTCCTCCTATATGTCCTGTGATATGTCAGTATTCATTTCAGTTTCCCATCTCTCTTTCCTCTGTAGTGTATTATTCAAATCCATGGATAGAAACCTTTGGTAAAGGTCACCTATAATTTTCTTATTCTCATTTCCTTTTTGCAGCTTTATCAAGAACTCTTCGATTTCAGTGGGCTCCAAGACTTTATTCCATTCTCTATGTTTCGTTAGGAAGCTTCTTAATTGTAGATATCTGAAAAAGTCTGTGTTAGGGAGCCTAAATTCCTCTCTTAACTGTTCAAATGATTTAAGGCTACCGTCTTTATGGAGTTGGTGCAAGTTAGTAAGTCCATGATCCGACCAATTTCTAAACCCTATATCTGTATTGGAGGGTTCGAAATTTTTCATAAGACCAATATTGGATAATGCTGAGATTGCTTTAGGTAAGCCAAATGAGAGTTTTATTTTCCTCCAAATCTTTAGTGTGACTCTGGTCCATTCACCTAGTTGAGTTTCCTTTAGAGGGACATCTATGAAAGGCAAGGTCTGTAAGGGCATCGAACATAAACTTTTTTCAATGTTGAGCCATCGTGTATATGAAGAGTCTTGGATCCATGCTGTTAGAGGCTTTAGCTGGGCCGCCCAGAAGTAGTATCTTAGGTTTGGGAATTTCAGCCCACCATATGGTTTAGATAGTTGTAGTGTTTTAAGTCTGATTCTTGGGCGCCTTCCTTGCCATATGAATTTGGAGATGAGTCTATCCCACTTATCAAATGTGGATTTGGGGATATCGATGGGTAGCATCTGGAACAGGTATAGAAGCCTAGGCAGCACATTCATGCGTACACTCTCAATACGGCCCAATAGAGACAGGGGAAGTGTTGACCAGCGGTCTAGATCTTTACTGATATTTTGGATTATGCTTTTGTAATTTGCATCACTTAGGTTTTCTAACAATGAGGGGATTTGAATGCCAAGATATTTAATACCATCCCTGGGCCATTTAAACTCACTCTGGATTTTGATAGTTTGTGGAATTCTACCTCCTATGTCCATAGCCATTGTTTTATCAACAGAGAAGTACCCATAGTTGGAAATAAGATATTTTAGGCGTGGGATTGTTGTTGCAGGTTCAGTTAGATAAAGAAGCACGTCATCTGCATACAATGATAATTTATGTTGTTCCTCATTTATTGTCAGTCCCTTTATGTTGTCGTCGTCTCTAATGAGCTGTGCCAGTGGTTCAATACTGATATCAAACAGCAGGGGCGACAAAGAGCACCCCTGCCTGCAACCCCGTTCTAGAGTAAATCGGTCTGACAGAAATCCATTCACTTTTACAGCAGCTTGTGGATTTGAATATAGTGTTTGAATCCATTTTATAAAATTGGGGCCAAATTTGAGTCGTTTTAGCGTTTGAAATAGGTATTGCCAAGATACTCGATCGAATGCCTTCTGGGCATCGAGGGATAATATCATTGCTTCTTCCTCCTTAACTTTAGGGTGAGTCATAATATTTAGTAATCTTCTTATGTTGTCCCCGTAGTATCTTCCCTTTATAAACCCGGTCTGATCGGGGTGGATAAGTTGTGTGATAATTTTATTGACGCGTCTTGCTAGGATGGCTGTTAATATACGTAGGTCGGTGCATAAAAGTGAGATGGGTCTGTATGATTGGCATTGGGTGGGGTCCTTGCCCTCTTTATGTATTACAACTATTATTGCGTCCCTCCATGAGGGGGCCGTGGTTCCAGATTGCAATGTATGGTGGTATGCTTTTAGCAATAAGGGACATACTGTCTCTTTAAATGTTTTATAGAATTCATTACTAAACCCATCCGGTCCAGGACTTTTATTGTTTTTTAGTGTAGAGATCACTTCTTGTATTTCCCATTCTTCAATTGGTTCATCTAGTTCTTTTGCCATAGGTTCAGATAGCTCTTTTAGTTTGATGTCTTTCAGAAATGCTGTCAATTCATTATCATCTGTGCAGGTGTCCGTATTTTTGTAAAGAGATTTATAAAATTCTGCAAAAGACCTTGAGATTTCATCAGGTTTTCAGGAGTCGAGTTATGAGTTTTTAATTTCTGTACTATATTCGATGATTGTTGTTTTTTTAGTCTTAGTGCTAATAATCTACTTGCTCTGTTTCCATTTTCATAATATTTTTGGTTGGTAAACCTTAAATTGCCCTTAATCTTTTCAGTGATTAGGCTATTTAGATCCCTGCGTGCTTGTTTGAGAGCATTAAGTAGATTGGAGGTTGGTGTTCTTTTATGCTGTTGTTCAAGCAGCCTTATTTTATCCTCTAATTCTCCTTGTTTTGCTTCTCTATTCTTTTTTTTCGCGCTCGCGTATGAGATAATGCGACCTCTAATGTATGCCTTAGCACAGTCCCATAGGATGACAGGTGATATTTCAGGTGAGTCGTTAGTTTCTAGGTAATACTTTAGTTCAGTTGTTACAAATGTGATAAATTCCTCATCATTTAGAAGTGATGTATTTAATCTCCATTGTTTGGTTTTTGGCCTGTGACCTATGTTCCATGATAATGCAAGAGGTGCATGATCAGATAGAGTAATTGGTAAGATCTTTATGTCTTCTATCCTGTGTAGTTCTGCTTTGGGTGTAAAGAAATAATCAATTCTCGAATAAGATGAATGTCTGTGCGAGTAGAAAGTAAAATCTCTACCTTTAGGGAATCTGCTTCTCCAAACGTCCACTAGGCCTGATTCTATCGACAAGTGTTTAAGCATTCTACTCATTCTAGAAGTGGGAGTTTTGGAGGTAGGTTGTCTATCCATTAGCTGGGACATAACACAGTTGAAGTCTCCTCCCAACAGTAGGATACCGGAGCTGTGTTGTATTGCTGTGTTAATGACTGTGCTAATGAAGCCGGGCTCATCCTCATTTGGAGCATATATGTTCATGAGGGATACATGTATCCCATCTATAGATCCATTCACTAAAATGAATCTTCCCTCAATGTCCTTGTGGACCGTTGTTGGTGTAAAGTTACCCTGCCTATGTATCAATATAGCCACTCCTCTCTTTCTACCTGACTGATGTGATGAGTAGAACACGCTGTCTGCCCAGGATTTCTTTAGTTTCTCATGTTCCATATCCGACAGGTGGGTCTCCTGTAGGAATGTTATCTGACAGTTGGCTCTTTTTAGCTGATTAAGGATTTTCTTTCGTTTTATAGGATTGTGAAGGCCTTTAACGTTATAGCTTATAACCTTAAGTGATCCCATGGTTCAGAGTAAGAATTAGGGAGGGTCTTAATTTTACCTGTAGGTATGATGTTGGCAAGGATAGGCACATGAATAGGAGAAGATTGTGAACTGCATGTAGTACAGTGTCTATGTGTGTGATTGTGTGAGTGTGGGTGTGTGGATATATGAGGGGTGGGTATGGGTAGGAGGTGTGGGGGAGTTGGGGAGTACATATAAGGGAAAAAAACAAAATAATGCAAGAGAAAACAAAATACATAAACATACACGTTGCTCTTATTCTTCCGGTATGATCCCTGTGGAACAGTGGGATCTGAACATAGAAATAAAAAAGAAAAATCCGGACACTCAACCGACATGAGTGTCTGGACAGACTTTTGGGACATGGTCCCAGGCTGCGAGTCTGAACAGGCAGCTGTGCGAACAACCTTTAAGAGGGTTCGCCTTTGCTTGGTTATAGTACCAAACAGAATAGCTAGGAGTAGTTTGTTAACATTTCAGGCTCCCGTCGAACCTTGAGGTAAAACAAAAGGAGGGTGAAAACCCCCTAACCTTAATTTCGACATTGTCGAATACATTTTACATTGTATATGTATATATAAAGAAATAAGAGTAATAATAATGATGTCTAGAGGCAGAAATAAATAAAAGGATCGGAGAGAAGCATTAACACAGTGGAAATTAAGAAACAAATAAAAACAGTCTCCTGGTCAGGTAATTTTCACTTCCCTGCCCCTTATGAATAAACAGATAGATTATTTCCCCCTTGGGGTAAGTTTTAAATTGAACTAACATATGTCCAGTCTCCTTCAACACTTGCATATAAACTGCTGTGAAGAACTACAATAACAACAAAGGGGTGGCATTGACGATGGTAATATATTTAAACGGATATCGTCCCGTCAAAGTTGGTCTTGTAATGACACTGAGACCCACTGGTCCGTGGCTGGGGGAGACCTACCCTGAACCTGTTGCCGGCATGACGTTCTTCTTAACGTAGTGTCGGGTTCTGGTTCTGGGCTTAAATGCTATATTCTGTTCAGCTTGGTTGTAAATCAAGCCATGCTTACCCATCGCTAAGTTCAAACAGACCGTAGTAGACTTTAAACAACAAAGAGACACGGAGTTCATCATGATCGTTATTTTCTTGCAAGGAGAATGAATGCGAAGTCTCCCCTTAGAGACTCCGAATTCAGACTCCCTTATCTTGCAAGGAGCAGGTCATTTTATTCTTAACAGAAAGGCACACATGTCATTATTCTCATACAGAATGCAAAGGAGGAGGCAGTGGTGATCCTATCAGTGTCCTAGAAAAGGGGGGTGTTGTTCAGAACGAATCATTAACAAATGTGGCCGTGAGCGACTCAAAACCTGTTTTCGAAAAGTGTCATGGAAATCTGATAAGCAGGGGAGAGACAGAGTACAAGGTTCACACAATCATTAACAGAGCCCAGAGACAGGCTGTACAGAGTTTTACACAGTGATACAGAGAATTATATAAAGTATCCTGTTTTAACCTTATTCAACATTATGAAAACCTTATTCAGCCCTATCATTCCCTGCTGTTTTTCATAATTTATCACGATACAAACATTCTCTCTCTATTCAGGTAATTTAACTTTCTTTCATTTTTTCTAGTTTAACTGTCATTCAACATCGCCGTACAGATCACACATGAATCTCAACTTGGATTAGAGTTTCTCAAATTGGGTTAGGTACTTAGGTTCCAAATATTCCTGAAATCAGTTTGTTAGTCATAGCTTTGAAGCAGGGGAAGACACAACAAACAATCATGTGATGTCAAGCATCACACATGTTCCTCCTGCCACTGCAGTCGATGGGTCAAGAGTCATTCAGTTCTGGAGTGTCATCAGTCTGATCTGATCGATTTCGCGGTTCTCCCCTTATTCTAAGAGGTAGTGGATCTGAAGAATTCTTCACGGGGTTTGAGACGTAATATTCACTAAATGAATAACCCCTTTGTAGCCCGGGCTTCCACCACTATCCGTCGTTCGAGGGGAACAATGTCACTCTCTTTCAATGGCTCCTGTGTATCTCGTTCTGCGATCTTGACAGCAGTTGAGATGCTCAGCAGCACCCCAAATGGCTCAACCCACCGCGGACTGCGCCAGTGTCCTCCTTCCATCTCGTCGATGAGGATCTGGTCATCAGGTTGTATTCTCGATCCTGTAGGAAACAGAAGGGACTGGCAGATCATTTGTTCTGGCTATTTCCTATTTCCTAAATAGCCATCCACCAGTGTGTTTTCTGTTTCTGCCAAATCTGCTGTCTTTACATATAACGATGAATTGAGTATCAAGGACCCCAATTGAAATATGTACTTTCATGTCACTTGCTTCTGCAAATCTTCTAATAAAGTTTTCAATCAATCAATCAATACTTCCCTATTGTCGTCTACTATGGGTAGTCTAAACCCCTTCTCCCATTTACTATTTCAAATTCATTAATTTCATTTATTTCATTCATTCATTCATTCATTCATTCAATCAAACCCATAGGTCTCAATTTTATTGTCATGTGTGTTTCCATTAGAGAAACACACTCTTCAATGTCCAGGTGTTTGGACACTGTGTTTGATCAATTCGTTCACGAAATGTGCGCCATTATCACTATATTTTTTTTTTTTAAATTGTGTGTAATTATATACGTGAAAATGTGCATTAATCCCTGTCAATCACCTTCCCTGCTTTTTGATACATGTCATTAAAAAGACCATGTATCAAATTAGCTGCTGTTTGTAGAGGCTTTGTGGTAATACAATTTTCCCATCTATTCTATAAACTTTGTCATTCGTCCAAATTCGTATTACTCCCCTGGTCTCTGTTCTGTGGATCAGGAGGGGGTCACACTAAAAATAAAATAGCAGTTTGTCCTCTGTCTCCCTCCCTCCCTCTCTCTCTCTCTCTCTCTCTCTCTCTCTCTCTCTCTCTCTCTCTCTCTCTTTCTCTCTTTCTCTCTTTCTCTCTCTCTTTCTCTCTGTCTGTCTGTGTCTGTCTGTCTCTCCCTCTCTCTCTCTCTGTCTGTCTGTCTGTCTCTCTCTCTGTCTGTCTCTCTGTCTGTCTCTCTCTCTCTCTGTGTCTGTCTGTCTGTCTGTCTCCTGTCTGTCTGTCTATTCCTCTCTTTCTGTCTGTCTGTCTCCTGTCTGTCTGTCTATTCCTCTCTTTCTGTCTGTCTGTCTCCTGTCTGTCTGTCTATTCCTCTCTTTCTGTCTGTCTGTCTCCTGTCTGTCTGTCTATTCCTCGTCTTTCTGTCTGTCTGTCTCCTGTCTGTCTGTCTATTCCTCGTCTCCTCTCCTCGTCTCCTAGTCTCCTCTACTCCTCTACTAGTCTCCTAGTCTCCTCTCCTCGTCTCCTCTTCTCGTCTCCTAGTCTCCTAGTCTCCTCTACTCCTCTACTAGTCTCCTAGTCTCCTCTCCTCGTCTCCTCTTCTCCTCTACTCCTCTACTAGTCTCCTAGTCTCCTCTCCTCGTCTCCTCTCCTAGTCTCCTAGTCTCCTCTCCTCGTCTCCTCTACTCGTCTCCTAGTCTCCTCTCCTCGTCTCCTCTACTCGTCTCCTAGTCTCCTCTCCTCGTCTCCTCTACTCGTTTCCTAGTCTCCTCGTCTCCTCTCCTAGTCTCCTAGTCTCCTCTCCTCGTCTCCTAGTCTCCTCGTCTCCTCTCCTGCTCTCGCTCTCTCTCTCTGTCACTTTCTACTGCTTTCTCTCCTTCTCTCTCTCTCCTCACCCTCGTCCTTAAACAACTTTAACATTTCTCTCTCTCTTGCCCTCTTGCCCTGTCTTTTCTTTTATAGCTGAAACCACTTCCCTGTAGTTTAAACACAACCATACACACGTCTGTGATTAGTTGGGTCCTCTCATTTCTCTCTCTGTTCCTCACTCTCACACTCTCTCACACACTCTCTCTTATCTCTTACACACACACATACACTCGCTCTCTCTGTCACACACACACTCCCTCTCTCTGTCTTAAACACACACACTCTCTCTTATCTCTTACACACACACCACAGCCCCCACCTGCGGTTTTCTCCTCTGCTCTCTCTGTCTATCACTGATCATACAGTAACCCTAATCTTGCACTAATTCTAACACATACACTTTCTAATTCTACACTTTTCTAATTCTCACTTTCAGTCATAGTTTCAGTTCCATTCTTAGTCTGCTGTTTACCTAACACGAAAGGATATACATTTATCTTTCAAAGTGGATTCCTTTCGTATGTCAAACTCCACAGTCTAATTTCCATTAGTCTACTGTTTACATAGCATAAAAAGATATACATCTGTCTTTTAAAGTGGATTCTTTTTGCATGTCAAACAATTCCTATTTTGTACAATTTAGGATAGATAGACTATTCATTTCGATTGCAATCTTTCTTTTTCTATTATAATTCACTTTCATTCATAGTTTCTATTATATTTACCGGTCTTTGTTGCTTATGTCTTGGTCTGGATCTCGTCAGCCGTCCTTTTGGAGGAGAAAGGTTCGACATCTAGCCGGCCTGGACCGAATTCAACGTTCCAGGACTTTGTCCGGGTCCTGGATCCGGGCTGTCGACAGACTGTCGGCGTTGTCGAGTCTTCCTCCCCCATCAGACGACCTTGAGATCCGGCTTCAGAAGGACCACGTGTCGGGTTCTGGTTCTGGGCTTAAATGCTATATTCTGTTCAGCTTGGTTGTAAATCAAGCCATGCTAACCCATCGCTAAGTTCAAACAGACCGTAGTAGACTTTAAACAACAAAGAGACACGGAGTTCATCATGATCGTTATTTTCTTGCAAGGAGAATGAATGCGAAGTCTCCCCTTAGAGACTCCGAATTCAGACTCCCTTATCTTGCAAGGAGCAGGTCATTTTATTCTTAACAGAAAGGCACACATGTCATTATTCTCATACAGAATGCAAAGGAGGAGGCAGTGGTGATCCTATCAGTGTCCTAGAAAAGGGGGGTGTTGTTCAGAACGAATCATTAACAAATGTGGCCGTGAGCGACTCAAAACCTGTTTTCGAAAGGTGTCATGGAAATCTGATAAGCAGGGGAGAGACAGAGTACAAGGTTCACACAATCATTAACAGAGCCCAGAGACAGGCTGTACAGAGTTTTACACAGTGATACAGAGAATTATATAAAGTATCCTGTTTTAACCTTATTCAACATTATGAAAACCTTATTCAGCCCTATCACGTAGTCCATCGCTTTGTCTGCATCTGTGAATTCCTTTTCTTCTCCGTTGTGTGTGATGCGGAGTCGGGCTGGAAACAGTATACCATACCGAATGCCCTGACGGTTGCGCAGCAGCTTCCTGACCTCCGTGAACGCAGCCCTGGCCCTGGCGACGTTGACAGCATAATCCGGAAAGATGGCGATGGTCTGCCCGTTGACCCGGAGAGGAGCTCGAGTGCGCGCGCAGCTCAGCACCTCAACGCAGTCCTGGTAGTAATGGAGTTTAGCAATGATGGCGCGTGGTTTCCCCTCCGGTCTCCTCGGAGCCAGAGTTCTGTGTGAACGGTCCACAAGCACATCTCTATCCAGTTGTAGCGCTTCCTTCAGTAGTTTCGAGACCGATGCAGTAGAGCATGATCCATTCGTCTCGGCCACCCCTAGTATTCTGATGTTGCATCTCCTCATTCTTCCCTCCATGTCGTCGCATCTCTCTCTGAGCCCGGTTACCTCTGCTTTCAAGCCCGTCACCGTAGTCCGCAGGGCCACCACCTCGTCCGACCACGTTGACAGGCCGCCCTCCACCTCCGTGATTGTAGCCTTTATTTGGTCAATCTCAGACTGAACCGCTGCAGTATTGTTAATGATTTCCGATTTTACTGCTTGAAGTTCACTTTTAATATAGTTGAAATCTTCGGCTAGTGCATTTTTAATCTCTGTCTTTATCACCTCGGCAATGTCGGATTTCAGCGAGAGGAGGATCTCTGTTTTCAACGCTACAGCGTCCATCACTGGGCTGTCTGTCCGGGGCGGGACCGTCTGAGCCGGGGTAGCTGTGGGACTCGACGTCGCGGTGGCTTTTGGCCTAGTAGTGGACGGATTGTACTTATATTTGCGCAGATTTGCAGCCATTGACCCCTAAATACACAGACTTTTGATTTTAGGAATATGTTAGAGACAAGTTTCCCAGTATTTTGTAATGTAGAAAGCTTATTAAATTAAATAAAACAGAAGTCCGACGGGAGCTCAAGCAAAACACGTTCTACTCCATTGCCAGCCCACGTGATCCCGATCCTGGTTTTTTTAATAGGGGCATGCTTATTGCAAGTTGATATGAAAGAATTATAAAAATGTTTGCATGCACACTCAGTATCAGGGATTAAGCTGACTCTGCCAATGTCAGATCATGCAGAAATGCTTGTTCATCAAATGGTTAAAATGTCTTTTAAAAACCTAACAAGGTATGAACTTTGAATTTAGAGTCTCTTACACAGGCAATAAGCACCGTGATCGCTGACATCGTTACAGAATATAGCAGTCGAGGTATACTTGTGGAGCGAGTTTGTGATAATGAGATCGAGCAGTGTGGATTTGCTTAGATGTTTTGGGTTGGGTCTAGTGGGAGCGTTAATAAATTATGTGAGTCACACAGTTTCTTAAAGCAATCGGAAGTAGAGGAAAACCAATCCCACTTTAGATAGCCCATAAGAAATGGCCACTATAACTAAAGAAGAAAACCGCCAGCCTATATACAGGTAGGTCCATATATATTTGGACACAGACAGAATTTGTGTTATTTTAACTGTTTACCAAAACATCTTCAAGTTACAGTTATATAATGAATATGGGCTTAAAGTGCAGACTCTCAGCTTTAGGGTAAGGGTATTCTCATCCAATTTGAAGGAAGGGTTTAGGAATTACAGCTCTTTAATATGTAGCTCCCTCTTTTTCAAGGGACCAAAAGTAATTGGACAATTGACTCAAAAGCTGTTTCATGGGCCAGTGTGGGCTATTCCTTCATTATTTATTTATCAATTAAGCAGGTAAAAGGTTTGAGTTGATTCCAAGTGTGGCATTTGCATTTGGAAGCTGTTGCTGTATACGCACAACATGCAGTCAACTGAGCTCTCAATGCAAGTGAAAAAGGCCATCCTTAGGCTGCAAAAACAAAAACAAAATCCATCAGAGAGATAGCGGGAACATTAATAGTGGCCAAATTAACTGTTTGGTACATTCTGAGAAAAAAAGAACGCGCTGGTGAGCTCGGCACCACAAAAAGGTCTGGACGTCCATGGAAGACAAGAGTGGTGGATGATCACAGGATCCTTTACATGGTAAAGAAAAACCCCTTCACAACATCCACCAAGTGAAGAACAGTCTCCAGGAGATAGGCATATCATTATCCAAGTGTACCATAAAAGAAAGACTTCACACAAGAAAATACAGAGGGTTCACCACAAGGTGCAAGCCATTCATAAGCCTCAAGAATAGAAAGGCCAGATTAGACTTTGACAAAAAACATCTAAAAAGCCAGCCCTGTTCTGGAACATCCGACGCATACCACATCATCTGTAAAAAGACGTGGAGGCAGTGTGATGACATGGGCATGGATGGCTTCCAATGGCACTGGGTCACTAGTTTTTATTGATGATGTGACAGAAGACAAGCAGACAGATGAATTCTGAAGTGTTTAGGGATATTCCGTCTGCTCAGATTCAGACAAATTCTGCAAAGTTGATTGGATGGTGCTTCAAATACAGATGGACAATGACCCAAAACATACTGCGTAAGCAACCCAGGCAAATAAGTGGAATATTCTGCAATGGCCAGAGTCAATCACCTGATCTCAACCCGATCAAGCATGCATTTCACTTGCTGAAGACAACTAAAGGCACAAAGACCCACAAACAAACAACAACTGAAGACTGCTGCAGTAAAGGCCTGGCAAAGCATTACAAAGGAGGAAACCCAGCATTTGGTGATGTCCATGGGTTCCAGACTTCAGGCAGTCATTGCCTGCAAAGGATTCTCGACAAAGTATTAAAAATGAACATTTTATTTATGATGTTAATTTGTCCAATTACTTCTGAGCTCCTGAAAATAGGGGACTGTGTATAAAAATGGTTGCAATTCCTAAATGTTTCATACAATATCTTTGTTCAACCTCTTGAATTAAAGCTGAAAGTCTGCACTTCAATTACATTTCAATTGTTTCATTTCAAATCCATTGTGGTGGCATACAGAGCCAAAATTATGGAAATTGTGTCACTGTCCAAATACTTCCGGACCTAACTGTATGAACATATTATATTAGCTATTTGTAATATTCTCAGGGTAAAAAATGACCAGACTTTAAACCGGAAGAAAGTGCATGCACTACATTTGGACTAAAATGCTTCGGAGCCCTATTGTTGAGTATACTGTATAGTCTCTATATTTATAGTTTAATAACAGTATTTGCAACACAACATGAGTAATGCATACTGCAGCAAAGTATAAGCAATGCCAACTGCACATTATTATTGTGGAAGAGGTGACTATTTCTTCCAGTGGGTTAGTTAACTGTCCAATTGTAATAGTCTTGCTAGCACTAACACATATTACATGTCCCCTTAGGAGCAGCAGTTCTACCTGGTCAAATGGAAGGGCTACCCCGAGTCCGCCAACACCTGGGAACCCAGGAAGAACCTCAAGTGCACGCAACTGATGAAGCAGTTCGGCCAGGACATGGAGAGCGAGCTGAGGCGCCTGAAGAGGCGGCACAACCCCAAGCGGCTGGACAAGGACGTGGCCTGGGCGCTGGTGCAGAAGGCCAAGCTTCGCCTAAGGCTGCGGCGCTGGGAGGCGGACCTGAACAAGACGCGCAACCACCCGGGCCGGCTGCTGGTCCTGAACGAGGTGGACCTGGAGGGCCCGCCGCACGACTTCACCTACATCAACAACTACAAGGTGGGCGAGGGCATCGTGCTGGATGAGATGGCGGTGGGCTGCGAGTGCAAGGACTGCTTCTCCTCGCCGCTGGCGGGCTGCTGCCCTGGGGCGTCCCTCCACCGCCTGGCCTACAACGACCGGGGCCAGGTGCGCCTGCGGCCCGGGCAGCCCATCTATGAGTGCAACTCGCGCTGCTGCTGCGGCCCCAGCTGCCCCAACCGGGTGGTGCAGAAAGGGATCCAGTTCGACCTGTGCATCTTCAAGACGGAGAACGGCCGGGGCTGGGGCGTGCGCACGCTGAAGCACATCCGGAAGAACACCTTCGTCATGGAGTACGTCGGGGAGGTAAAGCCAGCGTAGCCCCTTTTATCTGTACGCCTCGTACATGTACCGTACCAACACACGAGATACCAGGTAGCTGATTTTCACGGATAAACGATTTGCGTGGAATGCCGTACATCAATGTTTTTAGGTCAATGTTTCCCCAAAGTGTGGCTACAGTGTTTCCTCCAGGAATTTTCACATTAGTGGCAGTGAGGCCAATCCTCGCGCAAGATTTCTTTCCGTGCACGCGCATGAAACGCGTGCGCGCGCAAAACAACGACGTAATTTCACCAAAAACTAGAGGGAGCGTGGCTAAAAAATACAGGGCTTAAAGTTCTCCGGCACAGTGCCGGATTTCCGGCGCGGGGAAATTTTGAGCAAAACATAAATAAATCACATTTGTTTACATCGTAATTTAAAGAGTCATCTTCAGCAAAGAGACAGTTCCGCCTACCAATGGTATCACATTGCTCAAGCCAACCAACGACTTCTAGCCAATCGGAGGCAGAGTAGTGGGGCGGGCCTTAAGAAGTTTGAATGACTGTAATGTTAGCTTGTAGAGACGTTCGCTTTTAGCAGCCCGCTATCTCGCTAACTTTAGGAAGAGTCTATTAAAATGGAAGCCAAGTTTCTTAAACCTGGCGAAGACACAGCTATACTAGAACGGGGAGTAAGGAATAAATGGCGCTGGGCATGGATAGAGGAGAGTAGCAGGGTTTTTTCCCTGCATAGAGAACTATGAGGCGGCCGCCTCCGTCATAGCCGCCTCCAGCTCTCGACAAAACTCTGATGGTCGTATTTTCTACAAGCGTTGTCATTTCTAACTGCAATTGCGGCATTGCGACGACGTGGTGGCGGGGGCGCTGTTTCACAAATAAGTTAGCTTTCGTGTTTGCTAGCGAAACAGCTGATAGTTGATGTTGACTGCTCAAGGAGAATACATATTTGATAGTACAGAATGCCTGAGAGCCTTATATTGCATTATATTACATTATATTTTGAATGGTCATCTGGTGCCTGAATATTGTTTTTTCCTTTACATATATAATGACATTTCCACCATAAATTGATGGAGAAAGGGCACAAATTGGTGCATATCAATTCACCAGAATGCAAGAAATTAAGTGTTTGATGTTTAAGGACCCCCAGACAGCCCCGCTTCATTGGTCCCCCCCGATGTCAAACACCACTGGTACCACCTCCGCCTCATTTTGAGCCAGGAAAAACCCTGAGTAGTGACTGGAAGCCTTATGGGACGTGGTGCCAAGAAGGAGAATATAAGTGATAGTGGCTTAATAAGTAATCATTTTGTTCTTTTAAAGACATGTATATATTTTATTCTGTATTGTTATAGTGATAGTGGCTTAATAAGTGATGCAATCAGTTTGGCCCTTTAAAGACATCTAAATATATTATTTTATTTTGTATTGAGTATAAAACAGTATTATGAATGAATGGTCTTTATTGTCATTAATACAGTACAGGTACCATACAACGAAATTTAGGAGGGGGGGGGCTCCCCTGGTGCTTGGAAAAATACTAAAAACACGAGGGCCAAGGGTAAAATAAAAAAGGGAAAAGAGCTGGTTTACATAAATAAAGGCTATGTACACTATCTACTATACTATACAATAAAACACTGTGCTGTACTCTATGCTATGCTATAAATATCCTAACTTTTCCTATATCTGAACCTTATGTACACAAGGGTTGTCATATTGCACATAGTATTGTTGCACATTCATTTAAAGTATTAATGCATTTTAACATTGAGACATATATTTTGTATTGACTATCAAATAGTATTAATGCATTTAAACATTGAGACAAGAAGCTGTCTTCTGTACCCGCTCTCCCAATATCTCAAACTGTGACCCCCCTCCCCAAGAAAAAGTTTCAGGCACAGGATTTTTCCCCACTTTAAGCCCTGAAAATAAATAGCGGTTAAACCATTAAAGCCGAGCGGCGATGTTTTATATAGCAGGTGATCAAATACCAAGATATCCTGAAAATGGTTGAGCCGACAATCGTAAATGTTGTATGTGTTCAATATTTACGACCAAAAATCCTTATGTGTGTGGGCAACTCCCGACTAGGGTTGCAAGATGGGCTCGTGTTTTTTTGGTGGAATTAGCGGTTTTAGACTGTGGTTAGGGTGGAAAATGTCAATCCCATCTGGCAACCCTGTTCGCGAGTCCGATTGTGACGTTGATGGAATGTAGCCAATCAAGAAGCGAGCTGACTTCTTCTTTTCGGATGGGAATATCGGCGCACACCACACACAATACGATCAAGGCTGTTCAATCCAAGATTTTTTATCTTCATGTGTGGGGTATCTGTTAAGATTTTGAAAATCCTTGTACCGTATTTTCCGGACTTTCCTTGCCAGTTCATATCTATTCATTGACAGTGTGGTCATCAGATCTTTGAACCAGCCCTATATACCCGGTACGCAGCCCTAGTGGTAATGTGAAAGAAAGAAATGTAGGTCACCGTCCAGGGTTCGACATAAACGGTTGCCCGATTGCCCGGGGCAAGTAAAACATTTGCCGGGTTTGTTTGCGCGACAGCGTTGACGCTGCTGGATCCTGGATATGTGTGTCCGTGTGCAGGAAGAACAACGGACAGCGCAGGTGCCAGACCAGACTAGATGATCGTGGAGTGAAGATATTATTCAAGCGTACGCGCCTGTCCACCTGTCTGTCGATCGGCGCGTGCGCTTTAATAATATCTTCACTCCACGATCGCGCAAACAAACTCGGCAAATGTTTTACTTGCCCCAGGGAATCGGGCAACCGTTAATGTCGAACCCTGCCGTCTTAATATGAGTTGTTAATGTAGTTGACTGGAGTATTTGTATGATGAGTTGCCAAAGTTGTATGTGCATGTCTCTCCCTGCTAGATCATCACATCGGACGAGGCAGAGAGGAGAGGTCACCTGTATGACAGACAGGGCGCCACCTACCTATTCGACCTGGACTACGTGGAAGACGTTTACACGGTGGACGCTGCTCACCAAGGCAACGTCTCTCACTTTGTCAATCACAGTGTGAGTTTACCTCAACAAGCATGAAAAACACCGAGTGAGCACATGTCTGTTCTCCCTGCGCGACCACACAAGAGCATACCGCTAGAATGCAACGGAATTCAAAACACCACAGATTATTCTATGCGACTGCCAACAGAACACAGAAGTGCACATTCAAGTTATTTTCCTACTCACGCCCAGGTCCAGAAAAACGACTTGTTTGTTAACTTATTAGAGTACTAGAATTGGTAACAACAAACTAGTGGCAATTTCTCTCACCAAAAATGCAGGAGCATCGAAATGCAGGCAGAAATGCTGCAGAAATCCACATAAGCGACATTGTAGGCTACGAAATAATTGAAGCATTGCACTTTGGAAAGAACACGTATATCAAAGAACGACTCAGAAGATGAACTGTCAATCAAAAATGCATCATCACAGCCTTACCAGCAGCATGCATTTCAATGAGACGAGAAATAAATCAAACGTGTGACGACTTTTCTTATGAAAAAACAATGATTTTAGATACCCACGGATGTTTGGAAATTAATATTAGAATGATAACATGGCCCCTTTAAAGCGATAATTTATTAGTCCTTTGCAGACCGAAGATGTTGTCTGTTGACCAGTAGTGATACCATCTGTGAAGTGGCTGTTATGAAGCCCTGTTGTTATGCTAGCATAGCTTCGGCTAGAAGTTTAACATATATTGTCAATCTAGCACAACGGTATAGTCTACATCACACACTAACATCGACTCATTATCATTACATAGAAAATTGCGACAGTGTTATCCATTCCAAAGAAGTGTATACCTTTTTCGCTAATTTCAGCTACATTTTTTATGCACTGAAATTTCCCAAGCCTACCTGTATTCTTTTCAAGGTCCTGCAAGGTGTGTACCTACAGCAAAACAAAAACAGAATAAAAGTAGTTGTTTTTATTAATTAGCTTTCCCAAAGTATTCCGCTATAATGAAATGGGTAAAAACATGGATTTTATGATGATTTGAAAATGCAGGTTCCTGATAGCTAGCACAACCTCTTGGTTGTTCTGAAAGCCATAAGTCTTTGCTGTAGATGTGACCTTAAAATGTAACATTTTTTTGCAGTGCAACCCCAATCTGCAAGTGTTCAACGTGTTTATAGACAACCTAGACGAGAGGCTCCCAAGAATAGCTTTATTTTCAACACGCTCCATCAGCGCAGGTGAAGAGCTCACTTTCGACTACAAGATGCAAAGTAAGTGTGTTACCTTTGACTTGCTAGCATTCTCCTACTGTCTAGCATTTCCCCCACATGACAGTTGAATCTGTCAACAAGCTTATGTTGGATACATCCTCCTTGCCTAAATTGCCCACAAAACATGTCCCACATAAGGCTCTTGATTATTAGCTTAGAAGATTTCAATGACTATGAATTGGTCTGTGCTTATTTCTACAATCATTTGATAAAGCAGAGTGAGTAAGCATTGGACATTTCAACACAGGACCCGGTTTAGCTTCATGCATCACATATGGCTAGTTCAACAGTTAGAAAATATGTTGCATGTGCACATAAGCTTCTCTGTTGTCATTTTGGCTTAGTTTGGCTCATGTCTTTGCAGTTGATCCAGTTGATGCGGAGAGCACAAAAATGGACTCAAACTTCAGTTTAGCGGGACTTCCAAGCTCTCCCAAAAAGAGGATTCGCGTGGAGTGCAAATGCGGGTCAGACACCTGTCGAAAGTACCTGTTCTGAATTGGTTTGTGAAAAGGACATTGGAAGGGGGAGAGGGAGAAAGAAGAGGGAGGGAGAGAGAGAGAGAGAATGATTGTACAGAGGGGACGTACATGGGTGGGTTTCAGGCCGAGGTAAAATACTGTAAAGTATTTGAGGTTTGCTTGATTTAGATTTGAATTTGCTTTTTTGGGACTTAATGTTTTTGTTCCTTTGTTCAAGGGAAACTATATCAAGTATACAGTCATGTGAAAAAGATAGGATACCCCATGAAAATCTTTGTTTTTTTCAACATATTTTAACTTTTTTTTTCCTTTCATTTTAATAATATTGAGAGATGGAGATAGTATGACTAAACAAATACAATTTAAAAATCTTTTTAAATGGTGTGTAAAATGTAATTAATAGAAATGCAATTTTCTTGTGAGGAAAAAGTTAGGACACCCCAACATATTACTAGTTAAAATGCCTAGCTCTCTGAGGCCTTCATAAAGAAAGTTGTAGTTGCGTATGAGTCTGGGAAGGGATTTTAAAAGATCTCCATCTTTTAAAAATCAGCAATCTGCAATGGATTCAGTGAGTAATCCCCACTACTACTTAGTTGTCATAGTTAACCAGTTAGTAATGGGGATTACTCACCGAACCCATTGCATTGCTATATTTTGGCTTGACTAGCGAGCATGTCATTTACATTTTTCAGAATAAAAGTCTGAACATTTGGTCTGTCACATATTCCAGCATCTGCAGGGCAGTGCTTCCCTTTACCTGGAGACTTGTTCAGTGTGTTTAGGTGACTTGTCACGTCCACCATGAAGTGCAACTTCAAAAAGGCGCCAGACGTAGGCTATGATGCACATTTTAGTTGACGAAATATTAAAACATTTTTGAATTAGGTGTATAGCCTACACATTTTTACAATTGGAGAATGTAAGAATCACTTACAACAATCATAAATTAAAATGTAAAATGCACTCAATGTGCGAGCTAGCATCTTCCTGTCTGCTCTGCCGGCTAAAGTCCACTGCTGCTTGATAGACCGGTTTGTGCCGCAAAGTTTTTAGCTGCTTCAGGCAGCTAGCTACACTTACAGGCAGTGTGGAGAACACTCGTGATGAGCAACCAGCTGTTTTCAAACTAATTAAGGTGGTACGGTTAGCTAGCAAGGCCAGGCTAGCTATGGGCAGGGGTAGGCTCAGACTACCGAAACGTGCGTCTTGCCCGGTCCAAAGACAACAGAATTGTTGATATTCCGGGGGGCGGAATATCCCCCCCCCCCCAACAAAACATTTCTGTCACCTTTTTGGGCCATCACCAGTTTGCACCCCTGGTAACAGAAGACGTGTTTGGCGCAAGCCAAAGACAGCATTTGAGCACAACTGTGAAGCACGGGGGTGGAAATGTCATGGTTTGGGACTGTTTTTGCTGCAGCAGGGCCTAACCAGCTCCCCATCATTGAATCCACTATGAATTATTTATTGTATCAGAGGGTGCTTGTGGAAAATGTGAGACCATCTGTCCAACATGTTTGGCTGAGGCGGATGTGGACCATACAACATGACAATGACCCAAAACATTCCATTAAATCCACCAAGGAATGGCTGAAAAGAACGAAATTGAGAATTCAAAGCCCGGATCACAGCACCGTTGAGATGCTGTGGGGTGATTTGAAACGGGCTGTGCATACAAGACAAACTCAAACATCTGAAATAATTCTGCATGGAGGAGTGAGAAAAACCTTCTCCCAGTCAATGTCATAGACTCGTAGACAGTTATTGGAAGCATCTAATTGAGTCTAATTTCAGCCAAAGAGGGCAATATCAGCTATTAGGGCATAGGGTGTCCTAACTTTTTCATCAGTAGGAACTGGCATCTTTGTAATTTTTACTTTTTAAATAAGTGATAACAATGAACTTTTTGCTTTGTTATCACCTTTATCTATAAATATTGTTTGAAAGATCAAATATTGATAGGTCCATATTTCTTTAAAAATTATTTAATATTTCATGGGGTGTCCTATTTTTTTTACCTGACTAGCTAAGGTCTGCTTTTTTTAATTTAATTTTGTATACCTTTTTTATTACAGTTTAGAGCTGTATTCATGCCATGGGTTGCCATATGCTTTACGCATATGAGAATTGATAGATGAACCTCATAGTTTTAACGTTTATTGAAAACATATTTTTAATTGCCCTACTGGACCGTCTAACACTTTTAGAGCTTGAACAAGTGTGAATTGTGTGTTTTAAAAGTGTCTACACTTCCAAACTCTTGCCTGAATCTTAACTTGATCTGTATGCTTAACCTTTGTGTGAATCATGCATTGATGTCAATGGGAGATTTGTGTGTGAGTTACGCCCACAGAACTCAAGGGTTCCCTCATTTCAGGTTCCAATTCTCAATGTCTGTATTGTTTGTTTGTTTGTTTTTCTTCCTCAGTTGCATTGAACATCTCAAGCTATCAATTATTTGGAACCTAGTGACTCCAAACAGTGACTCCTAGTGAATCCAAATGTTCTCCCCAGAAATTGTTCCATTGAGCTTCAGGCTCCATCATTGTGTCATATCAAATGCCATGATGTGTACTGTGTATACTTGCATTGAAAGCATTCAGTAGCTTTCACCTCTACTTGCAAGTGTTATGAAATAATTTGTATGATGCATATGATGTATGAATATGTGAACTCTTAATTGATACTTTGGATTGATTAGAATCAGACAACTTGTATTCTCCGTCCTTGGAAAGTTAACTACCCATATGAGGGCCAAAATCAAATTATACCCAAATTATAATGAATTCTTTTTTTTTATTATTCTTTCTTATTTAGAGTACTGTTTTATTTTTGTATTCATGTTCAGTTTTTTTTATCAATGTAACTATTATCATTTTAGGTTTTCCAATGAGCAAAATTAGTGTAAATAAAAGTTCATTATCAGATATAAATATTTTTATGGTCAATTTTTTTATTACTGTGATGCATCACTACCAAATAAGTGTGTTTATTGCTTCCTCGTAAAGATAATAGTATATCTATATCTATATAAGACTATATGTGACGCGATGTGGTGGAATGATCATGGAGGGGGCAAAGTCATTTTTCTGTTTTTTACATATGCTTAAACTACAGATTGTAAGCTTTCAAATGATGTGTCATACATAGAAATTGGGGGAAAATGTAAGATGACATGAGTATTTGAAACTTGTTAACCCTGAAAACTAAATCCTGAGAAAACGGCCTTCAAAGATGTTGGACTTTTTCACACCTTCACACAGGCAGGTAATGGGCGGTAACAATAGCTGGTTAATCCCACCCCCAACCACTCCCCCTCTAGATTGACAGCTATCAGCTGTCAATACCTGTCATTGTTAGTCACTGGGTTATACAGCTATAACATTATTACCTAGCAAGGTATTACCTAAGCTAATTACCCAGCTTATTATTATTATTTATGGTTGTTGTAACTGTTATTGTTACTGTCTTTTAATGATACAAAAAAGTCTTCAATCAGAATCAGAATTTATTTTACAGTACACAAGAATAGGTAGGATAAAGATATCACTGTAAATATTGTGTCATACACAGAATATGGGCACACAGTGCCAAACACTTCACACCAATATTGCACGTCACGTCAGGTTGACCAAAGCACATCTAATAAAAATATAAATATATGGGCACACAGTGCCAAACACTTCACACTAATATTGCACGTCACGTCAGGTCGACCAAAGCACATCTAATAAAAATATAAATATATAAATAACCACGGCAAATGTAAAAGTGCACCAAATCACAGCACTGCAATCAGAATGAACCATGTAAAAAGAGTAAGAGTAAAAAAGTGGCACGTTATTACAGTGATAAATTGCTCCTATCCGAGGCACAGAGTTACAGCTCAAATCTAGACTTTATAAAATAACATCAGGCATGACTAATATTAAGGAGGAAAAAGCAGAACAATAGTGCGGCAAGCTGTGCAAAGTACAATCAGTGTGCAATTCCTGCATTCCTCCTGTGTGTTTCTCCTGCAGCTACAAACGGACAGCCTTTTTCTGAGGTGCCTTTTTCAGAGGTGCTGTGGAGTCTGGTGGGCAGGGGCATGTAGTGTCTTTCGCCTCATCAGTACAGAATTCTCTGATCTTGTCAAAAAGGTACTTCTGTCTGGCCACGTCAAGTCCGGGTGGGGCTTGCACAGGAAGATCACCTCTGGGGGGCTTGACATCAGTGTGTTTCAGTAGCTGAAACTCGACTGGTTCTGCCCCGTGGTATTCCCTGGCCATAACCACGCCAGGTCTCCGAGCATCAAAGCTGCAACAGAATGAAGACAATGCATTAAATGATTGCCCACAGTAAATGAAATGATATGACCGCCATACTATGTTCATAAAATGAAATAGGTAAATACATGACAATGAATTACCTGAAGTGCTGGTAACTCTTAATCTGTGGGAGCGTTCGGAAGTAACCACCCAGATGCTTTTGCCAGTCGTAGGTTTGAACCAGCACGGTGCCATTCTCCAGGCCTACAAGCTGGGGGATGTTGACGTGTTTCACTGGAGAGCTGGCCCTCGCGACTCTAGCAATGTCATCCAAAGTGTCCACTCTGGTCTTCCTGAAGCACTGCTTGACAAGGCCAAAGCACCAGTCGGGGCCAAACTTGGTGTGGCCTGCAATCAGGAAGTGGAGGCCCAGTGTCTTGTGAAGGCCATGCATGGTCCGCCAGGCACAGTACCACAGCATGAAGTTGTTCTTGTTTTGGCCACTGCAGTTGTCACAGTTCAGGTCCACGTATGTTTCTCCAACTCCATACTTCTCGAAGAAGTGATGCAGGTAATTGATGACTGCGTTGCTGCCCTTACTCCCTTCATCGATGAGGTAGTTCACCTGCTTAGGCATCCCTTCGCAGGAGACACCAAAGAGGCCGCACTTGCTTGGAGTCAGAAAGTACATGGGCCCTGGTTGATGAGGGTCAGTGGGGTAGTGGACCTAAGAAAGAGAGGCAAAAGAGGAAGAGAAGAAATAGATTAGATGCAGTGAAAAGTAACATCACAGAGGTGTGTGTGGGTAAATGAAATTCAATCAACCAAATCAACAGTGTCATAGGATGAACTTATTCTCACCTGTTGTGCAAAATCAAAACTGTAGTGCATTGTGATTTCCTTGCTTGCTGGTGTGGAGGGGCCAAGAGAGAGCTGCAAGTCCTCACAGACCTTCGCACATGCAGCATTCATTTTCTGGTAGCAAGAACGCTCCTTTGCAACACGGTCTAGATGCTGCTCCTGCTTCTTCAGCTTGGCTGATTTCACCACATCCGGAAGATTGGCACTTCGGAACACTTGGTAGTTGTTCCTCTGGCACTCCCAGCACAGATCTGTCCGGGGTTTGGTGCTGGTTATGTCAGGGAGCAATTCCTTCCACAGCTTTCGGAAGGCTTGCGCACTAACAACACGTTGCTCTGCAAAAGAAGATTTTATGAGTATGAGATTGGATTGCTCAGTCAATGCTACGTGTTGTTTCATGTTCAATGCAATGGCAAAATGTGATGATGTAACAATCATGCTATTATCACATGAATTCAATTCCCATGTGCTTAACATAATCTATTCTATAGTCTCAATGAATGTGCCTTTTTTTAAACAAACCCCCCATTGCATTGGCAATAGCAACTTCAGGCTCATGAATCTGAATTAGTTAATTGCACATTAGCATGGTGTTAGAGCAAATTATCAATAAAGGCAGCCTGTTTCGTTTCAAGATGTATAAGAAAAAGATATTTAATATTTTTCTCTATAGAAGGAGAAAGTTTACAGGTTTATCAGACGCATCTGATCAGTCAAAGTTTCTCAGAAAAGTCAAGATCATTCATTACATCTCAGTATTTATGCTCTCAGTTCCTGTCATAAACAAGTCCGCCCTTAGGTGAGGTCTAAACCAATCATTTACAAGGGGTGTGGATCTGTACATTGAGGAAGATGATGGGGATGAAGGTTAGGGGGGAATCTGACCCTCCCTTCCTTACAGTATAACAAAAGTGAGGAGTGGTGACCGTAGAGTGAACAATGCCGGGCAATCACTCTGGTGTGACTCAGCATTGTTCTGAGTTCCTAGGGTCAAAGACAGACAAAAGGGTAATTGCATATATTCAAATGTATGGCACAGGAGGAGAAAACAGGTTTCATTGTGTGCTTACAACAGGAAATCAGTTTCTATAGCTTGCTCTAGACATTCAATTTACTGTTGTGAAGTTTGAATCTTAAATGTAGAAAAATGTCTTATTGCATATAATAATTTTCTCTCACAATGGCTACTGACTACAGTACATAGATACAGTACATAGATGCTTTGGGAATAATTTATATGCAAATTCATACTAAAGAGTGGTAACAATACCTACTGTTGGTTCTCTGCCATATTAGTAGAGGCTGTTAACAACTTTTGACTTCAGTTCGTGCAACAAATGTCCCCTTTGGCATGCAAGTACCTTAGGGTGATAGAACAACTTTTATCCAAAGACACATGTGAGATCTGCTTTTTTTTCTAAATGGCCACCAACAATACATCAGAGCCCATTGGCAATTACCACACCCCATATATTTGCTACTGTTATAGCTATAATTACAAATTTGGTGTCAAACTGTACATTCGTGGGGTCAGGGAATCCAATTAAATAGGTTTCAAGGATGAAAACCCAATAGTTTTCTTCTTAGCATTACAATCTGGGGTAAAATATGCAAATTCCATAAAAAATTAAGTGTCATCAAGGTGATTTTCCAAATCTTTTATTTTAAATTGTTTTAGGAGGTCCAGTTACTTGCATAATGTTACATGTGTCCTTTAGTAGCATTATATTTAGACCAATCAGGTGCAACCTAAGCAAACCATGAAAGGATGTACGGTGCAAACACATCTGTAAAGTAGTGTCCAAAGGTCACGGCACTTCCAGGACGAAGCATTTGGACAAGCACAGCACCATCCAGCACAGCTGCAGTTGTCACTGGTCTGTGGTTTTGGAGATCTCTGGGAACAATGCAATCTATAATCTCTTGGCTCCATAATGCATTTTTCCTGTCAGAGTGAGTAAAGGTGGATGAGTGAGTGAAGGTGGATGATTGTGTGAAGGTGGATGCAGAGAACTTTCATGTGAGAATACTGCCTCATTGGTTTTGTGACCATAATGAACAGCCAACAAAAGTTGGGTCACTTTTGCTTGTTGGTCCTTCACAATAGCCACTTCTGATTTGTTGTGTGGTTGGTAAAGTGGAGCCATGAACAACTTCAGCTTGGTGTGGTATGGGAGCAGTGAATGCCTCTTCTTGGGACCTGACCCGCTTATCCACAAACACTGTATCGCTTCATTCCGATGTCCTTCACCTCCCTTACATTGTCGACCACATAGTCGAATAGTACCTTGTACTGCAAATCAAGACTACCTGTAACATCTGTTTACATTGCGCCTAACGCGGTTGGTAGCTTAGCATTGGCGCGGCTACATGACGTCATCAGTGGTGGACAGAGCGCAGACCCACAGGCAGTTCATATAATCGCCGGAGACTTTAATCATGCTGACCTGAAGGTAGTACTACCGAAGTTCTATCAGCATGTTAAATGTGCAACAAGAGGAGAAAACACACTGGATAAGGTATACACCAACATCAAGCGTGCTTACAAGGCTAGACCGCTAGCTCATCTAGGCATGTCTGACCATGTGTCAATCCTCCTGATCCCAGCCTACACTCCCATGAGGAAAAGTGCTCCCATCACCACTAAGACTGTCAGAACCTGGCCAGCAGGGTCCGCTCTACTGCAGATCTGCCTGAATGACACCTCATGGCAGGAATATGAGCATGAGGACCTGGAACAGTTCACGTCGTCGGTTCTGAACCACATAGTGAACTGCACCAACTCAGTCACCGTGGACAAACGGGTCCGGGTCTACCCCAACACGAAGCCGTGGATGACTGGGAAGGTCCAAAAACTGATCAATGAGAGGGACAACGCCTTCGCAGGGAAGGGCACACTGCTGTACAGCACCACCAGGGCTAACCTAAAGCGCGGCATCCGGGAGGCCAAGGCAGACCACAGAGAGAAGATTGAGGAATGCTTCCTGAGCAACGACTACAGGCGGGTGTGGCAGGGGGTTCAGCACATGACAAACTTCAGAGCCAACAGGCTCACAGCCGCAGAGGACGACCCCCTGCTGGCGGAAAAGCTGAACTCCTTCTACGCCCGGTTCGACGAGGGGCGAATGGAGGTAACCACAACACAAACACCACTCTCTCCAGCTCTCAGCAGCCTCACCCTCACAGAGCATGAAGTGAGACGCGTGCTGAAGGCGGTGGACCCCAGGAAAGCCTCAGGGCCGGATGGCGTCCTGGGACGGGTGCTGAGGGACTGCGCCGACCAGCTGACCGGGGTTTTCACCAACATCTTCAACCAGTCCCTGTCCCAGGCCACCATCCCACCCTGCCTGAAAACCTCAACTATCATCCCAGTCCCGAAGAAAAGCACGGTGAGCTGCCTAAACGACTACCGCCCGGTGGCACTCACACCAATCATCATGAAGTGCTTCGAGAAACTAGTCCGGGCCCACATAGTCACACGCCTCCCGCCCAACCTGGATCCATACCAGTTTGCCTACAGAGCCCACAGGTCCACAGAGGTCGCCATCGCGACGACTCTCCACTCCACTCTATCCCACCTGGAGAGGGGAAACAGCTACGCGAGACTGCTCTTTGTGGACTTCAGCTCTGCCTTCAACACCATCCTTCCAGACAGGCTAGTGACCAAACTACTAGACCTGGGACTATCACACTCTATATGTGCATGGATCAAGGACTTCCTGTCCGACCGCCCCCAGAGGGTGTGGGTGGGCTCCCACACCTCCACAGCCCTCAGACTCAGCACTGGGTCCCCCCAGGGCTGCGTGCTAAGCCCCATCCTCTACAACCTCTACACCTACGACTTCACCCCCGTCCACCCCAGCAACTCCATCGTAAAGTTTGCAGACGACACCACCATGGTGGGCTGCATCTCGGGGGGGGACGAGGCGGCGTACAGGGATGAGGTAGAGCAGCTGAGCAAGCTGTGCAAGGTTAACAACCTGCTGCTGAACCAGTCAAAGACCCAGGAAATCATCGTGGACTTCAGGAGGAAAAAATCTGAGGTCCAGCCCCTGCTCATCGACGGAGGGAGCGTGGAGAGAGTCTCAACCCTCCGATTCCTGGGGGTGCACATACAGGATGACCTGTCCTGGAAGAACAACACAGCAGCCATCATCAAGAAGGCACAACAGCGGCTCTTCTTCCTGAGAGTCCTCAGGAAAGACCACATCAGACAGGAGATGCTGGTGGCCTTCTACCGCTGCGCAGTGGAGAGCATCCTCACCTACTGCATCTGCAACTGGTTCTCCAGCTGCACAGCCGCAGAGAGGAATGCGCTACAGAGAGTCGTGAGAACGGCCCAGAAGATCACCGGCGCCCCCCTCCCCTCTCTGGAAGAGCTGTACAACACACGCTGCCTCAGGAAGGCCTCCAAGATCTCCAGAGACCCATCCCACCCTGGGTACGAACACTTTGCTCGGCTGCCCTCGAACAAGCGGTACAGGACCATGTTCGCAAGGACAAACAGACTGAAGCTCAGCTTCTACCCCAGGGCCATCCAGGCCCTGAACACAGCAAAGACCTAGGTTCTGGGCCCTGGACAGTCTGGACGGATTGATGGCAGCTGCTGGATTGAAAATCAGGTGTAGTGCTGAGGCACAAATGTGTACATTTCAAGCCTGCAAACTGCGACACTTTAAATGAATGTGCAATAACACTATGTGCAATATGACAACCCTAGGGTACATAAGGTTGCAGAGAATAGGAAATGTTAGAATAGGTATAGCATAGCATAGAGTACAGCACAGTGTTTTATTTGTACAGTATAGTATAGTGGATAGTGTACATAGCCTTTATTTATGTAAACCAGCTCCTTTCCCTTCTTTTTTTTCTTTTTCTAGCACCAGGGGAGCCCCCCCTCCCAAATTTCGTTGTTTGGTACCTGTACTATAGCAATGACAATAAAGACCATTCATTCATTCATACCTGCCAATTTGAAATAAATCAGAAAATGACCTTGTAGACAGCTTGAAATGTTGGATACTGTTCATGGTGCCTCTGTTCTTCTGACTTCTTTGTACCCTCAAATTCCTGGACTAGGCGTGCCAGCTCAAGGCGAACAATCTGCTCTCGGCGAACTGTGTCTAGGTCATCCAGGTTCTCTATGACGCCACCATGACTCTTGAGCCAATCAATGAGTTGCTCATGCATCTGGTCATGAGGGATCATGGATAATGCTCACCTTGACTTCTGGTCATGAGGGATCATGGATAATGCTCACCTTGACTTCTGCCCTATGAAGTGACCACTTTGGAACTCCACAAACAGAGCAGGATGTCGCTCTTCTAGTGTTGCCATATCGTGGAGATGGATGGGCAGGTTCCGGGCATAGTGGGTATGATCCAGTGCAAATACCCATGGCATCAGCGAATCAAGTGTCTCCATGTAGAGGGAGAAGTTTGCTGAGCGACAGGACGTGACAAACTGACACAAACTTACTTAAAAAATATATGTGTATATATGAAACACTAGGAAAATGTGGAAGAGCTGTACTCTTGACTAAAGAATATAATAATTGGTTAAAGGAGTGAATGTGACTTGAACATGTCTTACCTGAAGAATGAGAAGATCCAGCTCCATGGACTTGAACCAGTAATCTGCTTGGGGCTGTGAGGCACACTGCATCTTGAGCCATTCATCAAAGGGCAGAGGGATGAGGCCCCTTAGCTCTTCATTGTCATTTGTTGCCTTCTCCACATATTGATCATATGCCTGCTTCATGAACACATAGAGAGCAGCTACAGACACCTGATGAATGTACCAGGCTCTGCAGATGTGGTGAACACCAATGAAGGACTGAGCTTTGCCACTAGTTGAGATACCACTGTTGGTAAGCACTGTGGTCCATCCACTGCCTTCCAGCCAGTCTCCAGACACACTCCACAGTAGGGGTGGGCATCAATGATCGACGATCGATAATTGATCGATAAGGATATTGGTCGATCACAAAATATTTTGCTCGATAATCATTAATAAATTGGTGTAATTTATAATTAATAATAATAATAATGGAAATTAGTTTGTCCACGTTATGTGTGAGAAATGAACTTTGCATTTGCCTTCGCATTGAATTTCGCAACGCAGTACGGCATGATGCAACAAGTTCCCGTACGTTAGTGTAACCTCCAGTAATTCCAGGTTCCCCTCAACAAAGAGGCACTGAGAGCGTCTTATAAAAAAGTTCAAGTTTATTACACAGTTGTAAAAAAAGGTTAGCAGAGCTGAACTGCGACCCAACTTACTGGTGGAAATTGAACAAAAGAAGGTTTCCTAGGTTGGCCAAATTAGCGCGGACCTACCTCTGCATCCCCGCAACCTCGGTGCCCTCGGAGCGAGTGTTTTCTGCGGCTGGCCTAACTGTCACCAGATTGCGTTCGTCTTTCACCCCTGAACATGTTAACATGATCATCTTTCTGAACAAGAACCAGTAGGCCTGCCGCCTACAGTCTCTCGCTGGATTTTAAATTTAAGTTAAGCTGGACGCTCTTAAGGACACTAACGTTTTCAGTCATCCTCCTATTTGTGAGTAACTGTTTTTTTACTGCTCCTATGGTGAGTTACTTATTTTACTATATTTTTATTTATAAGGTAAAATGTGTTTTTAAGTTAAACAATTTAGGCTACTCACTGCCTTGTTTAAGAGGATTGTTATCTGACTGTAGTGTCTAGTTTGAATGTGAATGAATGAATGTGTGCAATAGCAACTCAGCGTGTGGGCAGCCTACTTGGCTAACCTTATGGCTCGCAGATATTTTTTTCTTTCGAAATGCTTTGTGAAATGGAATGCCTGGATGGAATACAAAATAATGTTTTTTCCCCAAGGAAAACATGCTTGTTATTTCTGCCCTATTATTATTATTTTTTTTTGAAAAAAAAGCTTAACAATTAATCGATAATTGATCGTTAATTCTTGTGATTATCGGGGGGGAAAATGTGATCGTTTGCCCAGCCCTACTCCACAGCATCTTCTCTGTATGCATTGGCCCCAATGTTACCAGGAAAGAATCCTCACCAAGCTCTGTCTGGGGGAACTTCCACTGAAGTTTATTGGCCAGGGTGAACAGTGGTTGATCAGCTACCATGACTGGTGTCTGACCTAGATTTAGATAATTCAAGGTTCTCTTTCCCTAGAAGGTTTCTGACTCTCTCCAGCCACTGGTATCCTTCAAGGATGTTGATGAGAGGACGGGAGGCTGGATGAGGATGGCTGTTGGTATTTAGGGCAGGTACATACAATACCTCATCAGTTGGCAGTGAAACATCTAGATCCATGGTTGTGTAGCAAGCTGTCAAGGTTTTCACACCCTTCTTCCCCATCATAGCTGGATCTAGGATGTCAGTGAGAAGTGGCTCTCTGAAGAGAAGTGCTGCTGCATGTTGATGCATGTTCCATGGAGGGCTGATGCTGCTGTTGTACCACACCAATCTGTTCCCAGTGATTGATCACTGAATTGGCGATGTACTGTATGTGCTGTATATTTCCAAGCGGTGATATGACACACATAGTCCTCGATTATGCATGGCCTCCACCAAATGTCTGCTGCCAGTTTGAAGGTGTAGTTTCATTGCCAGATATAGCCATGCTGGCGTTTCCTTCTCTTTTTTATGCTGAGAAACATTGTCAGGCTTCTTGGATCTGTGTCTTACGGAGTTGAAAATGATTTGCTGCCCAATGGATGTTGCCACCTGGGACTTCTCAGCTGCAGGAGGTGGCTGATCAATACCTGATCCACCAAGAAGCATGTGTAGGAATGACCTTAGCATGGGAGGGATCGGATCTGCTTCACAGAAGTTTGAGAAGAAACCTGTAAAAGCCTGCTTCATGGGGAGATACTCTTGCCAGAGGATTTTGGTTGTGTTGAAGATGATGGACACATCGTTGCATATGTTTTTCTTCATGTCCAAAACAACAGGTGCATGCTTCAATCTAATAATAAAACTACCTATACTACTACTAGCTATACCTAGTTAGCTAACATTAGAAAGGTCTGTAATCAATAATAAAGTTATACCAACCTCATGTGTTCATCTAAAATTTCTGTCATCTCAACATTTTTGTCACATCTGGAACATTTGTCACAGCCACTGGTGCACATTGACTTGCTTAGGTTGCACCTGATTGGTCTAAAAAAGAATGCTACTAAAGGACACATGTAACATTATGCAAGTAACTGGACCTCTTAAAACAATTTAAAATAAAAGATTTGGAAAATCACCTTGATGACACTTAATTTTTTTTATGGAATTTGCATATTTTACCCCTGATTGTCATGCTAAGAAGAAAACTATTGGGTTTTCATCCTTGAAACCTATTTAATTGGATTCCCTGACCCCACAAATGTACAGTTTGACACCAAATCTGTAATTATAGCTATAACAGTAGCAAATATATGGGGTGTGGTAATTGCCAATGGGCTCTGATGTATTGTTGGCGGCCATTTTGGAAAAAAAAGCAGATCTCACTTGTGTCTTTGGATAAAAGTTTTTCTATCACCCTAAGGTACTTGCATGCCAAAGGGGACATTTGTTGCATGAACTGAAGTCAACGCGCTATATTTTGGTCTAACAGCCTCTACTATATGTGGCATAACCCCTTTGCCACCCTTCCAGCACCCCGGATCACCAACAAAACAAACATTTGAGTGAAGCTACTATATACTGTGGCAACAACTGGTACCGGCCGAGGGAAAAGCTCACCCAAATCAGAGAACAACACACAGACCGGGGGAAGTTTCAACCGCTCTGGGCGTATTTTCATAAAAGAGATAATCTGTATTCTCTGGTTCAACTGAGGTTGTTCCTCATCTGGAAGGTAAAGGAGAGAGTCCCAGGTCTGGCTTGCCTGCGCTTGGGGCAGCTGTTTCTCATCAGGGGGGTCTCCCGCTGGGCCACTCTGTTAGCCACACCTGGTCGTTACTGGGGAGACAGCACGTTGCGGTAAAGCGGTACTTCTATATTGCCGGTATCTAGCGCTCACTAGGGCTGCTACGATTAGTCGACGTCGTCGACGTCATCGACTACGTCAATACGTCGGTTTGCGTAATATGCGTCAGTTAGTCGTAAATAAACAAAATGGCGTTTTTTTTTTTTTTTTTTACCTTTATTTTACCAGGCGAGACAATTAAGTGTATGAGTGAAAAATGGATAGCTACTAGCTAATGTTACACAAGCAATGTAGCTCACCACAGTTCGTATGTCTTCTGGTGTTAGTAACGTTAGCTATGTAGCTGGCTAGCTACGGTAGCCTATTGTCATTGTGGTGCGAGCACCTACTGTACGTTATCTAGCTCGTAGCTCGCATGCTACGTTAGCATCAATTTAGCTAATCATAGGTAAGTACATTCTTTCAGGATGTGTGTATTGTGTCTCAGGATTTGGCTTATTGTAGTTGAGCTGAGACCGTTGTGTGATGCGTCCCACAGGTAGGTTAACTGTCACAAAGCTGTCGAGTGATCTGTTATCAAGTGAGTGAACAAGAGGCTGTGCCAATGAGTGTTGTGAGGGAGAAGTACTCCTTAGCTCGATTTGATCTTGAACATAGCTATGTGTGTGTTCCATTTTTGTCCTCTCAGATACAGATTTTTTCGGTTTTTCTTCCCTGACTTCAGACGTTAGTAACATTGATTGTGCATTTTCCAAGGTTTGTGCTTCTACCATGGCTACCTCTGCTTCTCTTTGGGATGTAAGCACTTCCAACTCGGTATCAAGTCTAGTAGTTTCCAACTTTATTTCACTCTCCATCCTGGCCTTTTCCATTTTTAATTTTGCTTCCTGGGCTGCGTATGCAGCTCTCACCTTTAACGCCTCTGCTTTGGCCCGGGCCCGGGCCACGCTTCCGGAGGACGCTGTATCTTTGCTCCCCACCGACCTCTTGCTTCCGTGGGATGACATCTTATCCAGTTCAGATGGTGAAAGTTTGTTTTTTTACTATGATGTTCTCTGGTAACATCTAGCTAAACCTTGTCAATAAAGTTCATCAAAGAAAGAGGCGTAGAGTGGCTTTTCAAATCAGGTGTATTGAACTGGTAAAAACTGCAAGACAAACAGCACAAAACATGTTTCAACAGGCTGTACACAAACAGTGGTTAGCTAGAAAGTCCGTTTTTTGGCCTAACCATCTAGTTACAAAATAATAACTCAAAACATAATATTCCCAACAAATGATGACTAATATATAAAGCTAACAATCCAACACTTGATATTTCGTACTTACAACATTGCTTTGTGTAAAACTGAACATGGATGTTGAATGATGAATGGAGAACAAACGTAACGTCTCGGTCTCTCTCTGGCAAAGAACGAACTCCCAAGCCGGAAGTAGATTTGCGGTAAACAGGAAGTGATGTCACTACATCAAATATGAACCCTTTTTCATATATATATATTTGATTTTATTAATTATTAGTTTTTTTTAAAGGAAATTGTATGTATTAGTAGTAGCAGGTATTAACTAACCTGTCCTAGGAGACCAGAGACATGAACCTGTCCTAGGAGACCAGAGACATGAACCTGTCCTAGGAGACCAGAGACATGAACCTGTCCTAGAGGACCAGAGACATGAACCTGTCCTAGAGGACCAGACACATGAACCTGTCCTAGAGGACCAGAGACATGAACCTGTCCTAGGAGACCAGAGACATGAACCTGTCCTAGAGGACCAGAGACATGAACCTGTCCTAGGAGACCAGAGACATGAACCTGTCCTAGGAGACCAGAGACATGAACCTGTCCTAGGAGACCAGAGACATGAACCTGTCCTAGAGGACCAGAGACATGAACCTGTCCTAGGAGACCAGAGACATGAACCTGTCCTAGGAGACCAGAGACATGAACCTGTCCTAGGAGACCAGAGACATGAACCTGTCCTAGAGGACCAGAGACATGAACCTGTCCTAGGAGACCAGAGACATGAACCTGTCCTAGGAGACCAGAGACATGAACCTGTCCTAGGAGACCAGAGACATGAATCTGTCCTAGGAGACCAGAGACATGAACCTGTCCTAGAGGACCAGAGACATGAACCTGTCCTAGGAGACCAGAGACATGAACCTGTCCTAGAGGACCAGAGACATGAACCTGTCCTAGAGGACCAGAGACATGAACCTGTCCTAGAGGACCAGACACATGAACCTGTCCTAGGAGACCAGAGACATGAACCTGTCCTAGGAGACCAGATCTCTAACATTAGAGTAAACAGTCCTCCTCCTCCGGGGGACACAAGTGCGCCTCCTCCTTCGGGGTGCGCTGGGTTGGGTGGATTGGTCCACGGTTCGCTTCCCGCTTTAACGTGGGGCAGCTGGACGGAGGGATATTATCTCCCCGCTAGGACGCTGCTGCCCCGCGGGTGTGGTGGCCGCTGTCCGTGGTGCTGATGGCCTTTATTTCTCGGTTGGGGTCAGGGGTTGCCACAATACGTCATTTGTTTACAAAGTCTCCTAAGACAACAAAAATATAATTATTCGTAAATTCTTGTTCTGGTTATAAAAAGATAAGACTGCCTATCTACCCTCTGCTCCTACATGGTGGACATTATCAACACCATTGGAATCTGGCATAGTCCCCACCAGTTTCAAGATTCAAGATTCAAGATTGCTTTATTGTCTGTCACACAGTGACAGAAATGATCCTTTGACAGGCAGAAGTGCAGTTCAAGAATACAGTTTCCACATTAAAAACTGCCTCAATCCTCAAAAAGCCTGGTCTGGACCATGATGACCTTTATAACTACCGGCTGATCTCCAACCTTCCTTTCCTCAGTAAAATCCTGAAAAGAGCAGCCGCCGGCCAACTCCATCAGCACATGTCCAACCATGAGCTCTATGAACCCCTCCAATCCTACTCAGAAGACACCACAGCACGGAGACTGCCCTCATCAAGATCATCAACTATCTCCTCATCGCTGGCCGCATCAGCATCCTCATCCTCCTGGACCTCTCTGCAGCTTTTGATCTCCCACACCATCCTCCACAACCGCCTATCTGACCACCTAGGTGTCACCAGTACAGCCCTCTCCTGCTTCCAGTCCTACCTCTCCAACAGGGAACAGTTTGTTACCATCAATGGCTCGAGTTCCCCCGCAGCCCCAGTCAACCAAGGCGTGCCTCAAGGCTCTGTGCTTGGACCCCTCCTCTTCACCATCTACATGCTCCCCCTTGGCTAGGTCATCCGCCACCATGGCCTCAACTTCCACTGCTAAGCTGATGATACCCAAATCTATCTCAGCACTAGTCCGTCCTCTCAGCTCCCCCCTCAGTCTCTTGTCAACTGCCTACGTGAAATAAAAACTTGGATGTCATCTAATTTTCTCAAACTAAACAGCAAGAAAACTGAGATGGTTGTGGCACCCTGGGCGCTGCTCCGGAACGTTGGAGACTTCATCCTCCAGGTTGACGGCTGCTCCATCCCCCCATCTCCTGAAGTCCACAACCTGGGTGTCATCTTTGACTCCACCCTCTTCTTCCAATCTCACATCAAGTCCATCACCAAATCCGCCTTCTTCCACCTAAGGACCATTGACTGTTGCTGAAACCCTGGTCCATGCCTTTGTTACCCCCCTCCTGGACTACTGCAATGGTGTACTGTTCAGGGTACCCAACAAACTCCTGGACAGGCTCCAGTATGTCCAAAACTCAGCTGCCAGGGTTCTCATACGCACCAAGCCGTGGCAGCACATCCACCCCCACCCTCATCCACCTCCTGGTTTCCGGTCAAGTCCCGCATCTCATACAAAATCCTTCTCCTCACCTATAAGTTCCCCCAGTACTTATCTGACCTCCGCCAACATACCCCACCCCGAAACCTGGGGTACTCAGAATCGGGTCTGCTTGCCACCCCCCCACCAACCTGCCAAATCTCGTGTTCTTCAGTAGGCAGCCCCCACCAACTCTCTCCTACGCTGTACGCCTTTGAAACGGCCCTCAAGTCCCACCTGTATGCCAACTCCTTACTTTTTTACAATTACTCTTCTCTCATTGAGGCACTAAGGGGTCATATCATAATCTAAGGGTAAATTTCATTATTTTAAATTCCTGAAAATATTGCCAATGGCTTTAACATTATAATTTGTTTAGACAGGACTGTTGCTCCTTATACATGACAGTGTTTTGGTTTAAACTCTTGATTTAACGTAAATGACAACCCGCCACTAGATGGTGCAATTATATTTGTCAGACTTTATGAATGAATGAATGAATGGTCTTTATTGTCATTGCTATAGTACAGGAACCAAACAACGAAATTTGGGAGGGGTGGCTCCCCTGGTGCTAGGAAAGAAAAAAAAAAACAAGAAGGGAAAGAGCTGGTTTACATAAATAAAGGCTATGTACACTATCCACTATACTATACTGTACAGATAAAACGACTAGGGTTGTCATATTGCACATAGTGTTATTGCACATTCATTTAAAGTGTCGCAGTTTGCAGGCTTGAAATGTACACATTTGTGCCTCAGCACTACACCTGATTTTTTCAATCCAGCAGCTGCCATCAATCCGTCCAGACTGTCCAGGGCCCAGAACCTAGGTCTTTGCTGTGTTCAGGGCCTGGATGGCCCTGGGGTAGAATCTGAGCTTCAGTCTGTTTGTCCTTGCGAACATGGTCCTGAACCGCCTGTTCGAGGGCAGCCGAGCAAAGTGTTCGTACCCAGGGTGGGATGGGTCTCTGGAGATCTTGGAGGCCTTCCTGAGGCAGCGTGTGTTGTACAGCTCTTCCAGAGAGGGGAGGGGGGCGCCGGTGATCTTCTGGGCTGTTCTCACGACTCTCTGTAGCGCATTTCTCTCAGAAATCTTGAACATGAGTTAACAGAGTCCTATTATAATACACTGCTATCTGCATTCAACTCTTCTTTGAACCGTATCTATTTGGACATGCTGATATTCAAA
This sequence comes from Nansenia antarctica, assembly GCF_963989245.1. Taxonomy (NCBI): domain Eukaryota; kingdom Metazoa; phylum Chordata; class Actinopteri; order Argentiniformes; family Microstomatidae; genus Nansenia; species Nansenia antarctica. Next base: position 29,609,658 of record NC_137676.1, read on the forward strand.
CTCATTGTCACACAATGGTATTGCTAGCATTGTTTATGGTTTATTGTCAGTTTATTTTCTATTACTAACCTCCTGTGGTTTTACTGTCAATACAACCCAGAATGCAGAACTAGTCGATGTATACATCCCCAGACATTAACTGTACTGTACTACTAACTGTACTGTACTACTAACTATTGTATTTGCAAAATCTTTAAAATAAATAAGTGACATCAATTGCTCCACAGATATATTTTGTCTAGACATTTGAGTCATTCTTTTCTACCAACAAGGTCGCAGTACCTCCCTAAGAGCATTAGCCTGTCCGTTACGAGCACTCTCCGTCTCCTTCACAAGGATCAGCCCACAGACCTTATATTTACACACAGACACACTCCTCCCTCTGTCCTTGTCCCCTCTGCTCTTCCTGCTCTCACCTCCCACTCTCCAAGATGAAATCACTAGGCCACAGCCAGCCCCGCTTAATTTCTGCTGCTTGCATGTACAGCCATGACTAAAAAGAGCACGTTACAGTACATATCCTTGAGCCAAGAGCATCGCTGGCTGTGGCCTCGTGATTTAATCTGGGAGAGTAGGAGGTGTAGTGTAGCCTTGGCACAGGGCAGGATGGCACAGGACTGCCTCGTTTCCTCCCCCACCTCCTCCTCACCCTCCACGGCATGGCGCCTTACAGAGTAATTCATTTTGAGCTGTTCCTTGTGAGCTATCGTTCAATCCCAGTAACCTGAATCCTCCAGTGAGGCAGCCTGCCCCCTCCCTTCCTCCCCTCTGCATCGATGCCCAGTACAACCGGGGACCCGTGGAGAGCTGGCCTGGGTGTCTGCCTGGAGAGGCCCCATTATTGGATTGGGTGGATTTCTGGGGGATCAGAGTCGATAAGCACCAGGCAACAGAAACACAGGAGGCTAAGGAAACGGGACAGACAGATTGCAGGTGTCTTGATCAAACAACCATGTGGGGGAACTTGGTGTTGATGATGATGTGTGGTGTGGATGACTTGCAGTGTTGTTTTCTGTTTCTGATCAACAAATGATCATGTGAACATCTACCTCAGAATTTTTTTTCTGGTCTGATAACAGAACAAGCTCATAATCAAATGTGGGAAGATGACATTTTCTATCTATTTAGTCAAACCTTAGGATATCAGCAACTGGCATTATAAAATACCCATGAAATATCAATTATCAATCAAGAGAAAAATATGAATGTGCATATGTTTTTTTGTCTTTCATCGCTAGCTTTTGGGATGGCATCAGTTGAAATCAAATGTGCAGTGAAGCATGACACGTTCTTCAAAGTTTCACTGACACCTAAAGTTAAGCAGACTAAGGACAGATGGCCTTATGTTAATACATACGGTAGGTGAACATGAGTTTCTCTTCTGCACTACAGGGTGCCTGTCTTGGCAGATTAAGGATAAGTGTTGGGCTAATCTGTGACTGAGTGAATTTCTGGAGACTGGGTGACCTAGTTAAGTTACTTGACAGGGCATTTCAACTACGGGCTGTCAGTCAAAAGAGTTCAACAGTCAGTTATTGTCACATCCTTGAAATGTCCCAAAAGCTTTGTAGCTAACGGTACTTTATTTCTCTTAATTAACCAAGACGCACCCCACTCAGATAACAGTTAAAGGATTAGTTCAGTATGGTCAGCTGGTTAATTTACCTGAAATTAGTCATGGGCAAGGAGAAACTAATGTTCCATGGTTCAGATTTGTTTAAATAGTTGCTACTAACTTCAGATGACTTCAGCCACCTCTTCCAAAACACAATGCTTGACCAAGTTTCGCATTTGTGGCCAAATAACTCCCAATTTACATCAAACAAAGTGAAATGTGTTTGTGCAGTTTAAAAGTTGGACAAGCTGCCCCTATCAATTCCATAGTTTTTTGGTTTGTTTTTTAGAGGTGGCTAACATTTAGTAAGAAAAAAAGGTTTCAATACAGGTTGTGGATTCTGGGGGGTATTCCATCAACGTTGCTAAAGGAAAAGCCAGTACTGATACCGTTCTGGGCGGTTGGGCCGGTGCCATATAAATAGGGTGACCAGATGTCACGCTTTGCGCGACCACGGGGCCAGTGTCCATCTAAGCGCCGCAACAAAGCGCCGACATATTCAGTTGCAGCAGAATGTCCCGATTCTATGGAAGGTCAGCCTATCAGGAAACAGCATTCATGTTCCCATGGCAACGGCCCCACGTGGCTATAGGGAGTTGGCTGAATGTGCAAACCACCCGCTGACTCAAAGGGCTCGTAAAGTGAAGCTTATTGTGTCAACAATATCTAGTTTCATAACACCAACTTGAAGTTTTAAAGTATCCACTCGATATAATAAACAACAGTTTAACGATCACTAAATACTTCTAATTTGTGGATTGGATTCACTGTTCTCGTTTGCCGTAGGCTACCGGACCACTTTACTTAGTTTAGTTTAGTTTATTAGTTTATTATATCGAGGACAATCCAAATACATGAACCATATAAAATACAGTAAAAAAGGCAGCGTTAGCCTAGTCGGATAATTTTCAGCTGAAGACCCCGGGCAGTTGCAACATGGCATCCTGAAAAGTAACGTCATTAGTTAAAATAAAACATTTAAATATTCTAAGAACAAGGTATATTCTGAGACAAGGTACCCCAACATCACACTTGACAAAAAAAACACGTAAGCAAGCTGAGGTGATTGAAGGGGCTACAACAAACACCACATACACACTTATGGGGGCAGCGACATTTCAAGCACATAGAAGCCACAGGACAATTACAGGCCACACAACATTAAGCACTTACAAACAGCAATACATTAAACAAAACAAAACATACAAAAAAAGGCATTATGGGGAGGCAGCACAGAGAGGGATTAATGAGGACAAGTATAGTTCTGTGTCAGCCAGGCTTTCATGTGTGTTGTGAAGGTGGAGTAAGTATGTATGTCTTTGAGTTGGTTGGGTAGTGAGTTCCAGTTTTCTATTGCTATCAATGAGAAGGATTGCTTATTGAAGGTGCTTTTCCTGAATGGAACTATAAGGTCGCCACGAGAGGTGCTTCTGGTGGGCCGTAAGCTGTGGTCACGCTGGTTTATGAAAGAGTTAAGCGGGGGAGGAGCTTTGTTATGCCGAATTTTATGGATGAGACAGATGTTTTTGTATTTGATGGTGTCTTCCCAGCTAAGGTATTTACATTTGTCTAAGATGGTACAGTAGTGTGTGCTGTTGGGCTTCTGGTCCATGACCTTAAGGGTCCGCTTGTATAGGGTGGCTAATGGCTTTAGGGAAGTGCTGTATGTATGGCCCCAGCTTGTCAAACAATATGTGAGGTGCGACATAATTGATGCGTCCATATATAGTCTGGCAGCACTCATGGTCAGTGAGCTTCTGATGTACCTGAAGGACTTGTAAACATACTTTTGTTTTAGGACGTGTTCAAAATCAAGGACTGTGTGTTCATCTATTTATGTGTTTTTAGCATGTTCATGTTCTCTCAGCATGTTGTGTGATGTTATAAAAACGTAGTTAGACGTTCGTAGCGATGTACCACTGTTAGCCGCTAGCTGTTAACAGCGTTTGTTGCTGTGGCAGAGTGATTTTTCTCCCTGTCTCTGTCTGAGGTGCACCAACTTTCAAATACTCGTGTCGTCTTCAACAGCTCACCTGTGCCTTCTACTGTGATAGCAGCAATCCCTTGCTGGACACCACTAGGGTGACCAAAGCTTACAATCTGTAGTTTCAGGCTATGTAAAACACTGAAAAATGACTTGGGCAATTGGTTTATCCTTTGACCAGCTGTTATCACTGTCATTGTCTGAATGAGTGCAGAGTTGTGTTTTATGTTTTCCTCTAGTGTGTGCGCGTTAGCCTTGACAGCTATGTCAATGCATTTGTGTTGCAAATGGGAGGCAAGTTAGCTATCTAGCCTACATACTCAATCATCTACAGGCCTAACACTGTCATGCTACTTTTCTTTATTAATATACTAAATTGATACTGCACTGCACTTCACTTTCTGCTCCATACAGATACTTTATTGTGAGGTTCACATTCAAATAAAATATATATTTGTTAAGTTTTTATCTGCATAGTCTATTATTGGATGCTACTGAATAAACCAAACAGAATAGGAAACAGAATGGAAATGCATATATATTTAAAAAATTGGATAGACATAGCTCTCAACACGGCCAGGGGGGGGGCGGATGCTACCAGGGGCACCTAAAGTTCAGTCCGGGCCTGTTGAGAGGGTGTCCCACATTGTCCCATACAAACATACTCCTTGTCCCACATTTTGTTTGTTGGGACCTGCTCACCCTAGTGGTGTCCAGCAAGGGATTGCTGCTATCACAGTAGAAGGCACAGATGAGCTCTTGTACCAGTGTGGGAACAATGAAGCAAACCCATGACATAGCATCCTGTAAATGTAGAGAAGACTGTAGAGTGAGCAGTGAGTCCGCTATTACAGACTAAAATACCAAGGTTGTAATTACATGATTTTAATATACTGTAATCGGTTGTGAACTAAAGTGGGCCGGTCTGAGGCATGAAACTCCAGAGCTGAAAATGAGTCCCACTCCCACCCTGTCATTCTTAGTTGCTAACTGCACATCCGACCTGTAAAAATGGTTACATTTACTCATGCAATCTCTTAGTAGTTTCAAAGGAAATTTATTTTTCATTACAAAAACCAACAACAAAAATCATAAATGGCCAGAGACATGCTTAACAGCTTAACAGCTCAACCAGTATTTGTTTTTTAATAATACAGAAAAAAAAATGGAATCCACACCATCTAGACTTTCTTCCATGATATTTTGGGGTCCAAAGACATTTACATAGGTATCCTTCAAACCTCTCATATGTATGTTTGATATTCAGCTGCATGTTGCTCTGTGAACTTTTCAGGGTTCAGTTTAAAGCGTAAAATCAGTCAAATATGCATTTCAGTTTGGGGACTGAGTTAGTACCACTATTCAAAGATGTTGATTGTTTTCATGGACTTTGTGTTTAATTGACTATGAAGACTGTATTATATTGTATCAGAATACATCAGATAAACTGGACATTTCCAGTGACAGTGCTTCTTTCAAATCCCGAGCACAAATGTGCATGTAGTACCACAATCTGAGAGCTTAGATGAGGAATCATCAAATACTGTTCCACATTCAGATGTCAAATTGGCTTTGACTACAATGGGCTTTCACAAAGCCAAATTACTGCTCACAAGAGGCAGATATAAGAAGCACACATAGTTGGAATGTTAGTTATATAACTAACATGAATTTTTTTTTTATTAGACCCCAAACCAAGATCATACTGTATATAACATTGTTTTATCTGACACAATTCCCTTGTTCAATTACAATTAACTTCAATCGTTTCTAGAATTCTGTACTTTATTTTTGACAATCACTGACACAATTGGAAAATAATAAGAGTGCAATAACCATAGTAGCTGTGTGAATAGAAGCGCTCACACAGAGCCATCATCTCAAACTGATTTAAAACTTCATATTTCCATACATGTAAGCAAGAACAAAACCCCAATGGATATTGTAGGCTCTCTAGTCCAATTGAGAGGAACTGGATATGTATAAAACGTTATATCTCGAGAGGCTCTTAAGTTGAATGAGTTAAGACGCACTGTGTCCTCATCTCAATGTTTTGAATGAACCTTGTTGGTTTTTAGCACATTCAGTTCTCTGAGGAACAGGCAGAGGAGGAAAAATACTGAATAAGCATTTGCAGGAGTGACATATTTTCAAAATGCAACGTGTTTCTGGCCATTCCTTTTCCCCAGATGTTCTTTCATCCCTCTAGCCATCCTCTACACATACGCACACTCATACTTACGTACATAAACACTCACACACACATGCATGGTAAAAAATATGATGATCAGGAACCCCCATCCCCCTCAATTCGAAGTTAGTCCATTGTCCATATAATACACATTAAATAGTACAGAGGTCACAGTTAATTTACAAAAGATAGTGTGCCTGAAGCAACTAAAAAAGCACTGTCAGGCATTTCTGCTTATCAAAAACATCACTTCCCGTCTCCCTCCTTCCCTCCCCACCACCAACCCCAAATCTTCCCACTTCTTTTTTTCAATCATTGTTTCCATCAATACACAACACCACAGTGGTCCTCCCCCCCCCCTCCCCCCTCCCCTGATAAGAGAAAAAAACAACAACAAAATAATTATCAAAGAAATCCACAATAATCCAGGAAGGGCTTTCATTAATTCCATTAGTTGTCAGTTTTTGGATTAAAGTTTCTTCAGTCCTTTGCACAAAATTGTACATTCCGGTGTTACAATTTGGCAAATGTTTTTTTTTTTTCATAATTACAATCTTCATTAAAAGTTGTTGACTGGAGTTTTTAAGGTTGCAAGGGGGAGAGATATGAGTCCTCCAGAAGTAAATAATTACACAGTGTTGTGTTTCCCCATTGGTTTGAATAATCCCTTTGATGTTTATTACTTCAACACATAGAGGCATACAGCTGTCAACTCTTTCTTGCAATGGTTATACCAAACCTTTTTCTATTTTTTTACGGAGTAAGGCCATAACGCTGATATTAGGATTAACAATTAAATTCTCTGATGCTTGCTGTTATTGTTATTTTTTGTAATTGTTATTGTTTTGCAACAGCAGAGAAGAGTGGAGCAATTAGAAAACCAAAAACCATAATTATCCCCCACAGTCGGGTAACATATTTCCAGACCTCTTTGAAACATTCACTTATAGATATTACAATCTCTGTGTCCTGGCCTCTACTTTGTTAGAATTCTGTTTCAAGTCAAAATGATGTTAAGAAAAAACAATTCACGGATCATCAATTCCTCAATATGTGTGCAAAAATATGAATGGCAAAAGGTGCCCCCTCCCTCAGCCCACCCAACCCTCCAATACCTCCATGTGAGATGAAAATATCATCAACTTACTCATCAAAGATTCTCTCTGATGATCTAAACATTCTGGTATTTTATTTTTTAGGAACTTTATTAACATCTCCAAACTCCTTAAAAGACAATCAGCCCGATTTTCCTCCCGCAAAAAACACACACACACACACACACACACACACACACACACATACACACACACACAAAATGGGCAAAGACGTTAGCAATGACAACTTTGGTATTTTCAAGTCTCCTTTAGGTAAATCTCCTTTGGGTAAATCTCCTTTAGGTGTGTCTGCAAACATTGCAACAATCTCTGCACCAACATAGGCAGAGCAATGAATCGTGGGAGTGTGTAGATGGGTGGGCCTAATACTAACGGAGTACTATAATAATACACTTTTTGGGGGGATTATTTCCATTAATTGTGGTATGCGCATTCAAAGCAACAATAACTAGTCCATAAGCCATCATATAACCTCGAATTCAATTTAAAAATTCTATCATACTGAAATACATTTGCAAAAACCAAATTTTCCATTATCGATTGTAAATGTGGGGATGTGTTTTCTGCATATGCAGGTCTACAACGTATTGTAACATAGCTCCATCAGTATAAATGAAGTGTAAAGTATAGAGTCAAGCAACATTTCAATCAAAATAGATCAAATGGGTAATTTGCACACTCCAACAATATGTTTTAAATGTTTCATCAGGTAGATGTAACAACTGGACTTATGCATACTTGCTCCAAATACAATTTACAGTAGCTGTGGTTTATCAGTCCAAACAACAACATCTCACCACCTGTCATTTTGTTGCTTATAGTGGCTATGTGAATGTTTCATTCCACCATTTTGGGACCTATCTTGCAGAAAGGAAATACAAGTCAGTTCAGTTGACAAGTGGTCATTAACCCATTTCTGTCTCTGAGGTTCACTACTATATGAAACCTAAAAAGATGTATCACTATAAAGTCCAGTCTTTTTGCTATTTCACTTCCTGAAACTTTGCGGGAGGAAAATAACAAACCTGCACAGAACTTTGCTGAGATCTGGATTCTGCACACGGACATGTCTGTCTTTATTTAATTTTTATAATACTTAGATACTCTAAAACGTTGCTCTGGAGTTAAAAATGTCCCACTTAAAATAAAAACTAAACCATGATCAGAAAAAGCTGCCATTATGGAAGCCACACAGCATTTCTAATCACAACTTTTAATCACAACTTTTTAATCTAAACATGCATTTAGCAACTGTCTGCACAATATTTCAGAATTCCTCTGCTCAGTGCTGGCTCTTTCTGGTCAGTACTCTAGATAACACGGATGGAAATATTCTAAATGGCAGCTTTTGTTAAATGCAAGTTTTTTCCACATCCCAGAGTTGCCTCATCTGAAGTGTTAACCCAATTAGAATGGAATAACACACACTCTCCATGCTACCTTCCAAATGACAGCTTCTTTGTCAGCTTTGACTTCCAACTTCATCAAACCCTCCAAATTATCTTTTAAGGGTCATAGTTGTGCAATGCATAACAATGACTGTCGGCCTATGGAGCATTTTGAGATATATCAAGATGAACAAATAAATAAACACAATAACTAATCAAGGAAACAAACTAAATAAAGCCACTCACAGTAACAGAGTGCCTGAAAATGCTATAAAACTCATAATTTCCCTCAGTTTTACTGTGTTACTGATGCCTTTGATTCAAGCAGATGTAAGAAGCAGAGGTTATACACCTTCCTTGGCCATTCAGAACATCTTCACAGGACCATCTGACACTAAAACAGATGGAGGGTGTGAGCAACACATCCAGTTCTATCCCTCAACCTACAGAAACCATGTGTCAGCCTCACTTCAATCTCTTTCACAATAGCAGGCCCTAGAAACTCCTACAGACCTACACTTTACATAGCCTCCCCCCATTTACAAACTGCTTTGAATTCTATTTTCAATAGTTTTATCAATCTCATATTTGTTTCACATTAAAAGTAAGAATACATACATGCACTGAGATTGATTCTTTAGTTTTCGGTTCATTCTCCTTTTCTTTCTATGTGGAGAAGATCGTTTTCACCCCTCCGAAATGATGCACATTTGTTTTCAGATCGCAACACAAATGTATTATGTATTATTACATAAATATATTTGAAGAACCTCACTTGAGTGACTATGGCAGTTAGCACTTGACTTCATCCAATCTCAAATAATACTGTATCTAATAGCAAGAGTTGTTTTTGGTTTCATAATACAGTGATGAAATAGAACCTGGACCATTAACCCTAAAATACTTTTAGACCAACAACATTTGGAGTCATTAAGATAATAGTTATATTGGTTTCCACACCACAGCACTAGCATGCCTCTGCTGTGTGTAACACTCCCCCAATCAGATTTGTTAAGAATTTAGAACACCTCATACAAGCTCGAAAGCCCCCAACTCTCCTTTGGACCAGGAGAATCCAAAACTCATCACAACTCAACTTTCTCACCCTTGTACATCACCCCTCACACCCCCCCCAAGCATCTTGCACTGAATCAAAGGCCACAACAACTCAAACATGCCTCCCATTTAGTCCCTAACTCCACCTCTACCTCATACCATACCACACCCTCTCTCTCTCTCTGGTTCTCTTCACATGACACAGTAAGGCTCTCGGGGCAGATGAGGTTTAGTCCTACAGTAGGCCGGGAGGTGAGCCAGCAGACCCTTCTTCAGGTCCTTGTTGAGGAAGAAGCAGACGATGGGGTTTACCCCGGCCTGGGCGAAGCTCATCCACACTGTAGTGGAGAGGTACCGGTGCGGTATCGTGCACGCCTTGACGAACACCCGCCAATAGCAGGCCACTATGTAGGGCGACCAGAGCACCAGGAACAACAGGGTGATCACATAGAACATCCTGCCCAGCTGCTTCTCGGCCTTGAACTCCTCCATGCCCAGCAGTCGCCGGTTCTGGTTGTGCAAGTTCTGCCGGATGCCCAGCAGGGTGGGCGGCATGGGGCCACGGCCGAAGCCTGCGATCCAGTTGGCCGCCGCCTGGCCGGTGGCGCCGGGCCCGTGGAAGGTCCAATTCTGGCTGATGGCCGGCACCATCTGGACGGGCTTCATCTTGCGGTGCTTGTACTCGAAGAGGAGAAGCTTCATGTAGACCACGTGCGTGGCCAGGATCAGCACGGCCAGCATCAGCATGAAGCCCAGCGTGTCGTTGGCCTTGAAGTAGCGGTGCTCGAAGATACACTGGTCCTCCTCGCGGATGAACTTGTAGGTGCCCACGTCGAACACGGGCGGGAAGGCCATGGCCACCGACAGGGTCCACACCATGCACACCACTGCCACGCACGTCCAGAAGGTCATGCGCTTGGAGTAGAAGCGGTGGTGCGCGATGGCCATGTAGCGCGTCACGCTGATGCAGAAGAGCATGAAGGCGGCGTGGAAGCAGAAGAGCACGGCCATGAAGGCCACCACCTTGCAGCTGAGCACGCTGTAGGTCCAGGCCGAGCCGTTCTTGATGGACACCAGCACGAAGGGGAAGCACACAGCCGAGCGGACGGTGTCGGCCAGGCACAGGTCCAGCAGGAAGTAATAGGGAGCCTTGTGCAGGGCGCGGTCCCTCAGGACCAGAAGGGAGACCACCAGGTTACCCACCAGGCTGACGAAGATGATCAGCCCCAGTAGGACCAGTTTGATGTAGGTGGACACGGCGGAGGAGGGACCCCCGGCCACCATCCCTCCCGTGGTGGCCACCACCGCCGCCAGGGGCCCGGTGGGCCCGTCACTGCTCTCGTTGCCGTTGGCCATGCCGTTGGCTCCTCCTCCTCCTTCTCCTGTGGCACGCCCTCTTTTCTCCCCAAAGCCACTCTTCCTCCTCCTCCTCCTCCTCCCTCTCCACCTCCTCCTCCAGCTGCCCCTTCGTTCGTCCTCGTGGTTGCCTCTCCTTTCAAGCTCACGTGGAACCGGAGCGTTTCAGTCCGCATCGCCCCATCGTGCTCCCCTGTGTTTCCTGTGGTACTATCACCTCACTTCCTCCTCTGCTCGTCGTCACAGCCCCTGTGAACAGGAAGTAACAGGAGGAAGTATTACACATTCGGATGGGCTTCCAGCACTGAATATACAGTGCAAGCATTTTGCAGGCGCTACTAGCTGAACTGTAAAACGTCATGTTGTATTTTCAAAAGCTTTCTTTAATCTAGCTGATAAATAATAAATAATAAATTCAGGCTACATATCACATTACATAGGACTTGCATCAGATAAGAGTAACTACAGCAGAATAATAATGAGGCAAGGACATGCAAAATGTAAACACTGCCTGTTCATGCCATCTCAGCCTTCTGCTTGAACAGTATTATGTGTAAATACAATGTGAAACGAGTTGACAACACCATCACCAGCAATTGCACAACACCCCTCCAACCCCTGAAACATAACACAAGCCCTTGAAATTCCATACATCTCCTTATTCTTTTACCAAAGTGCAAAATAGTGAATAAAGACTTTCCCATTTCTTCCTTACAGGCCTGTAAAATGTCATTACCCATTACACAAATCATTTGTCCCGCAAAATCAATCGACTGTTCCTCCTATGAGTGAAACAGGGGCTCACATAGACATCTGCTGTAGCATGCTGTGGAAACATCTTCTCCTTCCTTCCCACTCAGCACGAATCAGATCAGCTGTTTTCTCCACACGCTACATGGCATGCCAGCAAACACTCTGTCACAGTAATTACCTTGCTTGTTGCTAGGTTACAACACCTTACGTCCTTTTTCTATGTGTGTGAAAGGGGGGGGGGTGTTCCTTCTGTGTATATGCACATGCTTGTGTATGTATGTATGTGTGTGTGTGCGTGTGTGTCTGTGTGTGTGTGTGTGTGTGTGTGTGTGTGTGTGTGTGTGTGTGTGTGTGTGTGCGCGGAGGAGACAGTTTGCAGAGAGAGGTGGAAGGGAGCGTTCGGGGGTAGAGAAAAGGAATCACGTGATGTGAGGTAAGGTTGAGAAGGCATCTGTCTGCTTGTTGAGCCATCATTGGTGCAGTCATAATGGGGACCACTGACCAGGCATTTACAAAAGAGGCTGCGTCGCACAATGGCACCTAGAGATATATGTGAGATGGCTCAGTACTGTGCGTGTGCGTGTGTGTGTGTGTGTGTGTGTGTGTGAGGGGCTTCTATCTGTATTGACCACACTGCCATCCTCATTTGTATTGAAGGAAGCATCCGGAAGGATGAGGGGAATGCACAGGTGATGATTAGAGTATACAACAGTCCAACAGGAGAGAGACGGTGGCTCTGGTCCATTGTTTCAGCGCAGGCATACTAATGTATTTCTGTCACGGTAATTACAGCAGCTTGTTGCTAAGCTACAGGACCACTCTACCCTGTTCACGTGTGTGTGTGTGTGTGTGTGTGTTTTACTAATACTAAATGCACTATCATGTGGAATGGGGAATGGGAATAGTTCAGATATGATCAACAGAAAGAAAACCCACACCATCCATGTCTTACAGTAACTTACATGTAGTTACTGACGCTCAACTTTAAACGTAAATGGACTGCACTTATATAGCACCTTATTCCAAAGCACTTTACAACAGCCTCTCATTCACCCGTTCACACACACACGTTCACACACCAATGGCGGTGTGTGACCATGCAAGGCGCCGGCCCGCTCATTGGGAGCAATTTTGGGGTTCAGTGTCTTGCCCAAGGACACCTCGACATGTGGCCAGACGGGGTTCGAACCGCAGATCTGCCGACCGTGCGATCATTAGCCTCTACCTCCTGCGCCACAGCTGCCCCCTAAAGCTAGAAAATATAACATGCTGACATTACAGTGACAAGAAATCACCAGATGAATATGGCTCCATGGACATTGCTTTGAATGAGAATGAATTTCTATAAAATATGAATAACAAATATAACAAATATTAGTTTACATTGTTTTTGCTTAACACTTGCTCAGTTATTTATGCTTTATAAATGTTCTCATGAATGTTTGTGACATCAACCCTGGTGTGTATATCGTATTTCCAATGGTTGCACAGTTTTAAACCAGTAATTTTCTTGTGGATATGATGCACTGACACCAAGCACATTTCAACGTACAGTATCTCTACACATCTTTAAATACAGTGGCGGTCAAACCTACTTATTTTCTATGTCCATCACAAAGAATAGGCCATCAAATTAAGAAGAAATTGGGGTGAGATTTGCACAGGACAGTTGAGTGAGGCAACCAATAAAATGGTCAAGGCAGGAACTACATATCTTTACTCAACAGATATCGTGGCCCGCTTTTCGTGCTCTACGTCCTCTATTTGGTTTCTGAAATACACTATGCTATTATAAATAAAAGATTTCTATATAATAACATACATTCTCAAATGTGTTTTGTTCCCTTGAATTAGCAAGTTAGTCGTTATGTTTCTTGGCGAAGCCTAAAACTTTGTTATGGCATCATTGGCAATGTCGCTAATCAAATTCTAATTAAAAACTTTTAGAAGTAGTCTACATTAAATTCCACTGCTTGAATATGAAATTCCAATCCATCAATAGACCGATGAATACACATTTAAATTGGAATTGACCGCAACCCTGCTAACCACACACAACACACAACCCTGCTAACCACACACAACACACAACCCTGCTAACCACACACACCAACAAACACAGAGAAGCTGTGGTCATACAGTATCAACAGATCAGATCTGGGTACATGGGTTGTGGGCATGATAATGACAGACGTGATGACCCAGACATCAGGGGTGGAAGCATGGTGTAGGCAACATGGTGACGGTTGACTATAGGTCTGAAAAGAGACCTTTTGGGTAGCAATGTAGTTCAGAGAGCTTTGGAATTGACCTTAATTCTTGCTACTGTAAAGGTATATCAAGACCTACTTTGAGAGATGTCCACATAGGAGATGTGTTGAATTGTGCTTGGTGCCAGTGCATCAGGATTTATTCCAGAAGCATTTATAAATGTACTTCATGATGCATTCATAATTGTGTCTAAATGTAAGATAACTGCATAAAATGTCAAATGTAACAATTTAAGTTATAACTGTATACCTTCATTTTGATGATAAAAATCAGTTGCCTAAAACCTAAAGTAAGATTTGGGATTAGGGTAATCTGATCCTAGATCACTATAAGTGCAACTTCCTCAGAGTGTGATATATGACATGATTGTGGAATAATATAGTTTCCACAAGGCACTGTGGCTCCAAGTACAGTACATCACGTTAGGAGATAAACAACTGCTATTAGACAATAGCCATTGACTCATCTAATCGTTGACATACTGTTATGTGAATTTTACTTTCTTAGAAAACAGTTATACATGCAGTAGAAGCATTTTGTCACCTTTGAACCCTTTGGTTCAACCTGGGGAAAAGGTTCCTGCTCTACCTGACCTGAAAGGGTTCTATGGTACCTTTCTCAGAGAGTTCTAATGGTGACAAAATGGTTATTTTATGCAGAACTGAAAAGGTTCTACTTAGCACCCAAAAGGACTGTATAATGGTGACAAACCAAGAACCCTTTATTGGTACTATTTGGAACCTTTTCTTTTTACTTAGAGTGGACAATTGCATTTCATAAAGGAATGAGTAGGCCTATTTCATGTTTTTATATATTAATCCACAGAATAGAGGGCATTTTAGGCCATAACGTTCTGGTTAAGAAGGCATTATAAAACCATATTATAGACCCTCAAAAGACAGAATTGAAATCTTATGGGAGAAGAGAGAAACACGTGTGCAGAAAGCTAAATTGTGTTCGATATCGGCATGTAGACAAACAATAAGATTAAGATGTGTGATTGTGGTTGTTGCTTGAAAAGTGGATCTACAGTGTGAAATTGCTGTATGTACTATGTATTATGTATCTATAGGCCAGAAATGAGATCCTCCTTACCGACAGCTCCACGGGAATACCGAGAGGCTATGGATCATGAAGGGAGGGGCCTGAAAATATGGGAGTTGGTTGGTGGTAGAGGGCTGAGCCATTGTCAAGAACTGGATAGCAACAGCAAGCGAGTAGGCCCGCCGCTGCCGTGGACGGTGGGAGGAGGCGACGCGGAATTCACCAACCAACAGAGCCTGCATCTTTCTGACACTATCCAACACCGACCGAATGCAATTATTATTATAGGACTAACGGTATACGAATATGAATAAAAGCATCCCGTGCTGGTATGAAAACAAAACAAAAATGTCATTAAATATGTAAGCCAGCCAGGTTATAGATGAGCTTGACGCGGCATGTTTTACAAATAACTGCGATAGCTACAATTGCATGTATTTATATCGCCTATGTAATGTAACTTCAACCGTGCCAGTCAGAACAGATGTTGAGGTTGATAATAATTCATCATCGAGGGCTGATGACAAGACCCCAACACCCAATAGCTTTTGCACCCCATTCGGAAACTGATATACATGACCTGGTATCGATGCTGTCATTAAGGACATGCGCCCGTTAATGGTGAATGAAGACACTGGTTAAAATACCGACGTAGTCGACCAGCATGTGTCCCTAACACGATCTACCGTTCTTATTTACCATCTAGGGCCGAGATCACATAAAGGCCACTCAAATCTGCAGTGGTGTGTGTGTGTGTGTGTGTGTGTGTGTGTGTGTGTGTGTGTGTGTGTGTATGCCGGCTATGATAACAAGTAGATTAATACAGGCCTACTTGTATAGCCTACAGTTTGTGCATGCTACATTTTGCGTCATCCCTGCTAGAATCGTAACAGCAATAGGCAATGTTGAAGCCACAAAAAGGAGTTTCATTTGCGTGTCAAGAATAAGCTTGGTACCTGATGGAAATAACAAGGTTGAGGCCTACAAGTAATTAGAAAACACAGGAACTGTCAGAAAAAATGGCATAGGAAGGTGAAGGAAATCTTACCTTATTTATTATGCTAGTCCTCGAGACAAAGGCTTTGGATGTTATTAATCTAGGCCGGTTGGGGATCTTATTGCTGTCCACATTATAAAGGCTGTATTCAAAGATCATGTGAAAGCAACAGTAAATGCTATAGTGTCAACAAAATCGTGAATTCAAAATGTAATCCAGAATGAACGTCGACATATTTAGGAATTTAAACAGGAAAACATAAAGAATAAATATATCAATTAATATAGGGGATTGTCTCCTCCGTAAATTCGTCCAAATCGGTATGGTCAGATAATGTTTTGCTTTTGTAAGGCTCCGTCAATTAAGCCTGTTGCAGACTTCTTAAATAAACACAGATTTTAAAGAACAAAAAGGATCGTTTCCTCTTTTTTCGTGTGCATGTCATGTCTTCTGTTTTCCATAAGCTCTCCCAATGTTCAGCAATACATTCCCATCCCACTGACAGAGTAGAACAAATGGGTAAATTCCAAATCTGACAATTTATTTTTTCTGTTTTCAAATACTTATTTTTCCGGCGAATGTCATCAACTGAATGTTATCAGTGGTAGACGCACCTCTGTTCTGAACATAGCGGTGGTCATAATAGAGACAAGACGCTCTTACTGGGAGCCGCGGATCTTGGTCTGCTTAGCCTCTCGAGAAAAAAAAATCATTGACGCCTTTTTTCCACCATTCAAATCTTCAAAATAATGGCCTGTCTTTTATCTTTTTTATATCAATGATAATACATCTTCTTTCATATCCAGCTGTATGTGGGTTCCGTTCACAGAGCACAGTCATCCTATGTGAACATATGTCCACAGTGCCTGTAGGCGCCTCTATAGCCTAGATTTGAAATGCACCCGCCTGGTAGAATTCAAAGAAGAAAAAGAAAAAGATTCCAGTTTGCGCTGATAAATCCACAGTCTTACTTCTTGGACATGTCAAGGCATTCAGAATCCAGCCTCAGTCATTGTATAAATAATGAAAACGAGAAATGACTCAAATGAAATGGCTGTTAGCGATGGTGAATTGGAAACAGCGGCTGTCGTCTATGCGCCGAGCATCGGGTTGCCCTCGGCTCCTTCCGCAATCGGCGTGGTAAGATTCGGAATCTTTCGGCAAAGCAAGAGTAGTGCCCATGCTCTATGTACCCTGGATAGGAGATAGAGGGCTCTATGTACCCTGGATAGGAGATAGAGGGCTCTATGTACCCTGGATAGGAGATAGAGGGCTCTATGTACCCTGGATAGGAGATAGGAGGCTCTATGTACCCTGGATAGGAGATAGAGGGCTCTATGTACCCTGGATAGGAGATAGAGGGCTCTATGTACCCTGGATAGGAGATAGAGGGCTCTATGTACCCTGGATAGGAGATAGAGGGCTCTATGTACCCTGGATAGGAGATAGAGGGTACTATGTACCCTGGATAGGAGATAGAGGGCTCTATGTACCCTGGATAGGAGATAGAGGGTACTATGTAACCTGGATAGGAGATAGGAGGCTCTATGTACCCTGGATAGACTTCTATTAAGTCAAGTATGTTGATCACTTTTGGTGTGAATTTGACAAATTGTGATAACATAAATTGATGTATTAAGGCTAAGCCATCCTCAATGACGTTTTGCCTTAAATACATCTTAAAACCACAACGCAAGCAGTAGGCCTAAAATTACTTTTAACCGTACAACATAGTACAGTGGTGGTGGTGATGATGATGATGAATTTAGTAATGATAATGTTAAAGGTGAAACATGTAGTTTTACGCGTTTGCTGCCCTCTCTGGCCACACTGAATTTGAAAACGTACATAATTCAAGTACGTTTTGTAATAGCGGCAAGCACGTGTATATCACTGTAAACAAATGAAACATGTGTCCAGTGCTGGACATCAACAGTTGAAACATTTTAGAAAACACATTGTTTGGACATTGCTTATCATGTGATCTCATTGCTTAATCGCTACCGATTTACCATGGCAATTTAGCACACAAATGTAACAATTTATAATATCTACAAACTGACCCTTAAATAAATAATAATTGTAAGAAGTTTCAGCATCATCTTCATGATACCTCAGCGATGGTCTGATTATTTCTAGGCAACATTACTTCACAGATTGACAGTATATTTATATAAAACGTTCTACAGCGTGCCTCACATGGTAGGGTTCTTGGTGCCCAACCATTTAATCCTCCTCTAAATCCTCTGGTAAAAAGGTGTTTTGTCTCGGCATGACACAACACTGTGCCGCGTGCCCTCATGCCTGCCTCAACAGCTGTCCAAACCACTGGAAGCCAACGGAACAGATGGCAACACCTGACAAAAGGAAATGTTAACCGAAGGTAGCAGGACACTGAGCAGCTCTCCAAAAATGAGAAATAACCAATTGAAATGTTCCTAGTACCTGTGTGTGTGTGTGTGTGTGTGTGTGTGTGTGTGTGTGTGTGTGTGTGCGTGTGTGTGTGTGTGTGTGTGTGTGTGTGTGCGTGTGTGTGTGTGTGTTTGTGTGTGTGTTTGTGTATAAATGTGACAGCAGCTGGTGAAGGCGGGAACAAGTCAGCAACCAATCAAAATGTTTTCTTCAGTGCCCCGCGGTGGTGTAGCGGTCTAAGCACTAGCCACTAGTGCAAGCTGCCCACCGGGGACTGGGATCGAATCCCGGTCTCGCCAGACCCGGATATGGCCAGGGCACACAGGGTGCGGCATATTGAGCGGCCGCTCCCGAGGGCGGTATAGGACTATTTCCGGACAAGGATCCGTCGCGCAACACCGCCCCCTGGGTGCCGGAATAACGGTGTCGGGCTCGAGGAGCCAGTCAGCTAGTCTGCCTGGCGATCTCCTCTGGGGCTGCCGGCTACGGGGTCGGGCGGCGGATCCTACGCAATAGGCAGGGGATAATTGGATGCTAGGTTGGGTTCAATTGGATACCAAATTGGGTGAAAAAGGGATAAAATCAGAAAAACTAAAAAAAAAAAACTAAAAAAAAAATCTTCAGAACATTTTTAATAAATGTCAACGTAGTTGAAAATCAATGACTCATTTGCTAATCAAGCCAAAATATTATGGATAATATATGGATTCGGTGAGTAACCCCCGCTACTCTACACTAACTAGATAGTAGAGGGGATTACTCACCGAATCCATTGCATTACAATTACATTTTTCAGAATAAAAGTCTGAACATTAAATTGGTTGCCGCTTGTTTCCGCTTTCACCAGCTGCTGTCACAAATAATAATACACAGATGACTGCAGGTGAATGGAGGACCAAGTCAACACCATCCTTCCAGACAGGCTAGTGACCAAACTACTAGACCTGGGACTATCACACTCTATATGTGCATGGATCAAGGACTTCCTGACCGACCGCCCCCAGAGGGTGCGGGTGGGCCCCCACACCTCCACAGCCCTCAGACTCAGCACTGGGTCCCCCCAGGGCTGCGTGCTAAGCCCCATCCTCTACAACCTCTACACCTACGACTTCACCCCCGTCCACCCCAGCAACTCCATCGTAAAGTTTGCAGACGACACCACCGTGGTGGGCTGCATCTCGGGGGGGGGCGAGGCGGCGTACAGGGATGAGGTAGAGCAACTGAGCAAGCTGTGCAAGGTTAACAACCTGCTGCTGAACAAGTCAAAGACCCAGGAAATCATCGTGGACTTCAGGAGGAAAAAGTCAGAGATCCAGCCCCTGCTCATCGACGGAGAGAGCGTGGAGAGAGTCTCAACTCTCCGATTCCTGGGGGTGCACATACAGGATGACCTGTCCTGGAAGAACAACACAACAGCCACCATCAAGAAGGCACAACAGCGGCTCTACATCCTGAGAGTCCTCAGGAAGGAACACAGCAAGCAGGAGATACTGGTGACCTTCTACCGCGGCGCAGTGGAGAGCATCCTCACCTACGGCATCTGCAACTGGTTCTCCAGCTGCACAACCGCGGAGAGAAATGCGCTACAGAGAGTCGTGAGAACAGCCCAGAAGATCACCGGCGCCCCCCTCCCCTCTCTGGAAGAGCTGTACAACACACGCTGTCTCAGGAAGGCCTCCAAGATCTCCAGAGACCCAACCCACCCTGGGTACGAACACTTTACCCGGCTGCCCTCGAAAAGGCGGTACAGGACCATGGCCGCAAGGACAAACAGACTGAAGAACAGCTTCTACCCCAGGGCCATCCAGGCCCTGAACACAGCAAAGACCTAGGTTCTGGGCCCTGGACAGTCTGGACGGATTGATGGCAGCTGCTGGACTGAAAAAATCAGGTGTAGTGCTGAGGCACAAATATGTACATTTCAAGCCTGCAAACTGCGACACTTTAAATGAATGTGCAATAACACTATGTGCAATATGACAACCGTAGTCGTCTATCTGTACAGTATAGTATAGTGGATAGTGTACATAGCCTTTATTTATGTAAACCAGCTCCTTCCCTTCTTGTGTTTTTTTTCGTATTTTTTTCGTTTCGTATCTATCGTACCGAATTGCAAAGGAGATTTCGGTACCTCATTTCGGTACTTTTCTATCTCGCCCCCTGGTGTCCGGTGTCATGCAACAGTCAACTGGTGACTCGTGACGTCACATCGCCTGTTACATTTCCACTCAGTGCGTGTCGTGGTAGTGAGCTGAGCAGTTGTGTTATGAGTTAAGAAGAGTGAGTGAAAGCATATATACTAAATTATTATATTATCTGAATTGTATTATTATTATTATTATTATTATTATTATTATTATCATCATCATATTATCGAATTTCGCTAGCTAGCCTAGCTACGAGGTCACCGAGAATGCCGACGGCCCTAGTATTGAAGCGTTCTAAAGTGTGGCTGCATTTCACCCGACTCGACGAAAACAACGCGAAGTTTGTAGGAAAGGTACGTTTGGAGTCAAAATGCTTAAAATCATTCGCGTGTAAAGCAGGGAACACATCTAACTTGATGAAACACCTGGCAACGCACGGGATACATTTAAGGGTAGGAGGGTGCACCGTGTTTGACAGCTTGCGCAACCCGAATGTAAAGTAACCGGTATATACCGGTACCGATTTTCGGTACCCAACCCTACTTGAAAGTGCACCTGAAAAATCAATCGTCATGTCATCATGGACCAGAGAGGGGGAGGGAAGTAGTAGTAGCTAAGAGATTTGGAGGATCAGCTTTTAGCATATATGCTCCTAGATTGTGGAACACCCTACCTGAGGGCCTGAGGTTGTCTAAAACTCAGGACATTTTTAAGCGTGACCTCAAAACCTACTTATTCAATGTCGCCTTTTGATACTAAGGGAGACATTGGACATTATAGAACTAGGATCACTAGGCCATTACACCATACTCGTGTTTTTGAGATTTGTGTTGACAGGAAAATGGACCCGGGTGCTGATGAGGCACTGTCAGCTCCAAATAGCACCTAGAGCAGTACTGGAACCGGTACAAGGGTGTACCAGGACCACCATCAGGTTGTATTGCTGTCATCTTTATTGTCTCTATTGTGTTGTTGCATCATAACTGTGCTTAAGATTCTCTTTTGGCAGGACCTGTGACCATACTGGATGCAGAACGATACAAATATAACACTAAATTTATGGACAGTGTGTACGCCGATAATATGCAAGGAATTTTTCCTGGATACATGGTGTACAGGTTTTTGCCCTTGCTTGCTTGCTTTGTGCCGGTGGTCCTTGGCCTCCCCTGGGGGACCGCTGGGTACTGGTAAGCAAACTGGCTAGTAGTCGCTCTATTGGTAGAGGGCTGCAAGGGAATTTTTCCTGGCTACATAGTATACAGGTTTTTTACTTTTGCCTGCTCGCGGCTCTGTCAGTATTGATTGATTGATTGACTGATTGACTGAACATTTTCATTGTGTGAAGCGCATTGAGTTGCATCTTGTAAGAAATGCGCTATACAAATAAAATTTGATTTGATTTGATTTGATTTAGCTGAGCGGCAACAGAGTTTGGATTTTGACGAGGTGGAGGGCTCCAGTTCATCAGAGTTATATTTCCTCTTGGTCTTCTTGGTTCTGGGGGCTATGCAGGCCTCTTCACTAGATCCCTTTTCTAAGAATATTCTGATGTCCTTGAGGGGCTGCCGAACAAGTGTGTACTCGTATTCGACATCAGTACCAACGATAGGCACCCCCAGCTTAATGGAATCCCCAAGGCTCAGGAGTTTTATTTTCATTTATTTTAATTTGAGTGTATATTTAACTAATATATATTGTGCCTCAGCAATAAAAAAGTGAAAAGCTGTTTAATGTTGTCGACCGTGTTATTATTATATATATACATGTCATTTTAAAAAATCAAAAGTACCGAATTAAGTACCGTTTCGGTACCGATACCGTTTTTAAAGTATCGGTTAGGTACCAGTACCGGATAAAACCCAAACGATACCCAACCCTACCCGTCACCCAAGGCCCCTATTGCCATCACCACCGATGCGTCGGACTACGCCGTCGGCGCGGTGCACGAGCAGTGGGTCGCAGGCGCCTGGCAGCCGCTCGCCTTTTTCAGCCGTCAGTTGACGCCCAGAGAGCGCAAATACAGCGCGTTCGACAGGGAGCTCCTTGGCCTCTTTTTGGCAGTCCGCCACTTCCGGTTCCTGCTGGAAGGCCGTGAGTTCACGACGTTCGTGGATCAAAAACCCCTCACGTTCTCCATGTCCAAGGTGGCCGAGCCTTGGTCTGCCCGCCAGCAACGCCAGCTCTCGTACATATCTGAGTACACCACAGACATCCAACACATCGCTGGCAAGTCCAACGTGGTCGCGGACTGTCTCTCCAGAGCGGTCGTCGGGGCCGTTCAACTGGGTCTCGACTACCTCCGCATGAGTGCGGACCAGGCCTCGGATCACGGGGTCCAGACCCTCAAGAACGCGGACACAGGACTACGCTTGGAGGATGTCGCAGTCGGTGACTCAGGCGCAAAACTGCTGTGCGACTTCTCTACGGGCCAACCGCGGCCGCTAGTCCCTGTGAACTGGCGCCGTTTTTGAGGCTGTACACAACCTCTCCCACCCCGGCAGGAAACCATCCGTGAAATTGGTTTCTGACAAGTTCGTATGGCAGGGACTCAAGAAGGAGGTAAGGAGCTGGGTCGACACGTGCGTGGCCTGTCAACGCGCCAAAGTACACCGCCATACCAGAGCCCCTTTTGAGCCCTTCACTGTTCCTGAGAGGAGGTTCGACCACGTCAACGTCGACCTTGTGGGACCACTGCCCGCCTCTCACGGCTTCACCTACCTTTTCACCATGGTGGACAGGACGACCCGCTGGCCCGAAGCCGTTCCCCTCTCCTCGACGGCGTCTTCCGACGTGGCCCGTGCGTTCATCGGCACGTGGGTCGCGCGCTTTGGGACCCCGTCTGACCTGTCCTCTGACCGTGGCTCGCAGTTTACCTCGGAACTGTGGAACGCTGTAGCTAGTGGTTTGGGGGTAAAGCTGCACCGCACTACTGCCTATCACCCCCAGGCTAACGGTTTGTGCGAGCGGTTCCACCGCTCAATGAAGGCGGCCCTACGCGCGAGTTTGATGGACGGCAACTGGGTGGACAAACTTCTGTGGGTCATGCTTGGCCTCAGATGTGCCCCCAAAGAGGACTTGCAGTCCTCGTCTGCCGAACTCGTATACGGCCAAACCCTACGAGTCCCCGGGGATTTCATCCCGGATGCCACTGTCCCCTGGTCTGCAGCCAGGCAGCGCTCCTCCCTGCTGGAGGCCGCTGAGGTGTTCGCACCCGTCCCCACTTCACAGCACGGTACCCCTGCTTTCCGGGTCCCCACCGAGCTGCGCTCGTCAGATTTTGTTTTCATTCGCCACGACGCCCACCGCGGCCCCCTACGCCCCCCTTACGATGGCCCGTTCAAGGTTTTACAACACGGGGACAAGACCCTGGTGGTGGACGTTGGTGGTAGACACGAGACGGTCTCCATTGATAGGATCAAGTCCGCTCACGTGGACGTTTCCCGGCCATTGGAACTGGCTCAGCCCCCACGCCGTGGCCGCCCCCCCCTGCCCCGGATGCCCCTGCGTCCCGCACCCGCCGGGGTCGGATAGTCGTCCCTCCCCGACACAGGGATTTTGACTATGGGTGAATTCTGGGGGGGCTTGTGTGGTGGGTTAACATAATTCACCCCCGGAACTATGGGTTGGGAGTATTGTTCCGCACGGAGGGTTAAGTGCGTGGTACTCAAGTTATATAGTTACTGCTTGAAGCATGTGGTCGCAGCTTGTTCATGTCTGTTAATAAACGTTTAGCTGTGACATTCGATACGCCGCCTCCGACTCCCGTCTCTCGGCACTACAACACACAGTATAACGAAATACATTTCTATATTTATTTATTCTTTTTCGCATTCATTCATTGTTTTCCACATTCATTCTTTGTTTTCCACATTCTTTTCCACATTCATTCTTTCTTTTCCACATTCATTCTTTCATTCTTTCTTTTCCACATTCATTCTTTCTTTTCCACATTTATTCTTTCTTTTCCACTTTATCAGATCTGTATGCAAATATCTGGGGGAGTATCTTGCATGTTGTCCACGCCCCTACGCATTTTCATTGGTTGATTGCGTGACGTGTGAAAGCAGCGATGCAGTTATCATCACAGACGGGTAGAGAGTCTATAGCCCCGTTCTCACACAGCCTCTTTCTCCCTATAATTTCCATGGAATCCCAAACTATGTCGACATCCCAAGCTATTCCCGTGTTGTCCCCTTTCACACATGTCGGCAATGGTCTATACTAGTCCATCAGCACTGTATGGGAGAACTTGGTGACAACCACAATACCAGTTGACTCAATTAGACATAGCCCAGAGTGCATATCCGCGATGCAAGACAGCTGAGAGTGTCTCCACTGCGTTTATATCACAAAATGTACATTTGATAAGTAAAAGTAAGCTAGCTAAGTAAGTAATCTAGCTGACTATGACTGGAAACGAAGTACTATCCAGTTAGAATTATAGAAGATCTAGTTGTGTTTTCCTGCTGGTCTCGCTGCCTGGGTTTGAACAGACTTGTGGTGACTAAAAATGGCTTTAAAAAATGCCTTTCCACCAAAGAACTGTATATATACAGTGCCTTGCAAAAGTATTCACCCCCCTTGGCTTTTTACCTATTTTATTACATTACAACCTGTAATTTAAACATTTTTAAAATCAGAATTTTATTTGATGAATCTGCACAAAATAGTGTTAGTTTTTAAATGAAATGAGAAATATATATATATATATATATATATATATATATTAAAAATAATTTTAAAAAATAAAGAACTGAAAATTGGCATGTGCATATGTATTCACCCCCTTTGTTATGAAGCCCCTAAAAAGTTCTGGTGCAACCAATTACCTTCAGAAGTCACATACAGTAATTAGTGAAATGAAGTCTACCTGTGTGCAATCTAAGTGTCACATGATCTGTCAGTACCTTTTCTGAAAGGCCCCAGAGGCTGCAACACCTAAGCAAGAGGCACCACCAACCAAACACGGCCATGAAGACCAAGGAACTCTCCAAACAAGTCCGGGACAAAGTTGTTGAGAAGTCAGGGTTGGGTTATAAAAAAGATCCAAATCTTTGATGATCCCCAGGAGCACCATCAAATCCATCATAATCAAATGGAAAGAACATGGCACCACAACAAACCTGCCAAGAGAGGGCTGCCCACCAAAACTCATGGCCCAGGCAAGGAGGGCATTAATCAGAGAGGCAGCACAGAGACCAAAGGTAACCCTGGAGGAGCTGCAGAGTTCCACAGCAGAGACTGGAGTATCTGTCCATAGGACCACAATTAGCCGTACACTCCATAGAGCTGGGCTTTATGGAAGAGTGGCCAGAAGAAAGCCATTACTTTCAGCTAAAAATAAGAAGGCACGTTTTGAGTTTGCAAAAAGGCATGTCGGAGACTCCCAAAATGTATGGAGGAAGGTGCTCTGGTCAGATGAGACAAAAATGTTACTTTTTGGCCATCAAGGAAAACGCTATGTCTGGCGCACACCCAACACATCCCATCACCACAAGAACACCATCCCCACAGTGAAACATGGTGGTAGCAGCATCATCCTGTGGGGCTGTTTTTCAGCAACAGGGACTGGGAAACTGGTCCGAGTCGAGGGAAAGATGGATGGTGCTAAATACAGGGATATTCTTGAGCAAAACCTGTACCAGTCTGTAAGTGATTTGAGACTAGGACGGAGGTTCACCTTCCAGCAGGACAACGACCCCAAGCATACTGCTAAAGCAACACTTGAGTGGTTCAAGGGGAAACATGTGTTGGAATGGCCTAGTCAAAGCCCAGACCTCAATCCAATTGAGAATCTGTGGTCAGACTTGAAGATTGCTGTTCACAAGCGTAAACCATCAAACTTGAAGGAGCTGGAGCAGTTTTCCCTTGAGGAATGGGCAAAAATCCCAGTGGAAAGATGTGGCAAGCTCATAGAGACTCATCAAAAGTGACTTGCAGCTGTGATTGTCGCAAAACGTGGCTCTACAAAGTACTGACTTTAAGGGGGTGAATAGTTATGCACATTGACGTTTTCTGTTATTTTGTCCTATTTGTTGTTGTTTGCTTCACAATAAATAAATAAATCACATCTTCAAAGTTGTAGGCATATTCTGTAAATTAAATGATGCAAACTTTCAAACAATCCATTTTAATTCCAGGTTGTGAGGCAATAAAACACGAAAAATGCCAAGGGGGTGAATACTTTTGCAAGCCACTGTATATATATGCCATATATATGCCATATATCATACCTCCACTATGATTCATATGCCCCAACCCTTTAAAAAAAACAACATGCTATGATTGGAAATTAAGTAGTGTCTGCTCTTGGCTGAGGGCTTCACCACGTCACGCGCAGTATCAACCAATGAAAATGCGCAGGGGCGTGGACAACATGCAAGATACGCCCCTATATTTGCATACACATCTGATAAAGCGAAAGACAATGTTGTATTCACATAGAATAGTTTGTCTTTGTCATTGTCAGATGTGTATGCAAATATAGGGGCGTATCTTGGGCGCACTCTACGCATTTTCATTGGTTGATACTGTGCGTGACGTGGTGAAGCCCTCAGCCAAGAGTACCGGTAATAGTGCTTGTTTTCGAATATTGCACATGGCCCTTCAAGTGGTGTCTAAGATAAAGTGCAGGTGCTGGTGGTCATGTCCTAATCATCGTTTCTGCTTGAGCGAATTGATTAGTTTAATGGAGAATGGGACAAATTATAGTTTTAAGAGCTTATTATTACATCTTGGCATGCGAAACCTTCTACCTAGGGGGAGAACTACGTATTCTGTGGAGAGCGGATGTTGGGGGTCTGCGATGATCTTATTAGCCTTGTCCAGGACAGCATTTTCATATAGTTTATTTAGGATCACATAGTCTCTTTCACCTACAATTTTCATGGCTGTTTTGTGAATGCTGACTAGTCTGTTTTTTTGTTGTACAGTTAAGTTGCCAAACCACACAATTATTCCATATCTGATTACACTTTCAACACTGATATAACATTTTTTTTCTCATGATCTGCTTTCTCACCCCATAAAGTCTGAGTCGCCTCAGGTGATAAAGCCTCTGCTGTAGTTTGTTACATAAGCTGTCTATGTGTGTATTCCAGCAGGGATGGTTGTCTAATTGAATACCTAAGTACTTATAAGAGGGCACCTGGATGATTATTTGGTCTTTGACGACCACAGGCTCATGGTCAGTTACCTGCCTTGGGTCTAACACAACCTCCTGAGTTTTGGTGAGGTTTAAGATGAGATGGTTGCTGTTGCACCATTTAATGAATATGTTAATCTCATCATGGAGCACCGAGGGGTCTGTATCTTTAGCAAGGAGACTTATAATTGCAGTGTCGTCAGCATATTTTATAATATGGTTGCTTGGGTGGTTACTTTTACAGTCGTTGGTGTATACTGAGAAAAGATATGGGACAGATATGGGACAGAACGCAACCTTGGGGGACACCTGTACTGCAGTGTTTAGTCACTGACAGTGTTCCATTGACTTTCACTTGCTGTTCTCTTTCTAACATGAAGGAATGGATCCATTTGATTAAAGTACTATTGACACCCATGTCTTTGAGCTTTCCTAAGAGCACGTGGGGTTGTACCGTATTAAAGGCGGAACTAAAATCAACAAACATAATTCGGGCATAGGCCTTTTTGTTCTCAAGGTGCTTGGATACAGAATGTGTGATATAGAGAATAGCATCCTCTGTGCTACGGTTCTGTTTATAGGCAAATTGAAAAACATCTAGCAGTGGATCAATGTGTTTTCTAAGCAGTACATATCGTTCAAAACATTGGCAATAGCCTACAGTAAGAGGAGTACAGTAAGATTTATTATATGTATTGTATGTGTTATTATCAGGGGTGCACATAACTGGTGCGCCAGTGCGCATGCGTCGCCAAAATGCATGCTGCGCGGAAGATCAGCGGCATGAACGCGCTCTTGCGCACCAACAGCTGGGAGCGCTGGGAGAGGAATTTACTTCCTCAAAATCCACCTGCTGACTGCTGCATCACTGCAAGCCCCGTAACGCCATCACAACGACCACGGCGACTCCCCTCACGAAAACATTCGGAAAGTATCGTAACTTGTACTTTCATTCCGCGTATCGCGTATCGCACGGTTATCACGCCGACACGTGACAATTCAGTCCCGAACGACTAGTCGCTAAAAGGAAAAACAACACCAAGGAACTTCACGTTTCTATTCTCTGAAGCTTTCAGACGTTTGTTTTACAGCTTCATTATTGCACCTAGACCCCTGACCCAGGGAATATGGTTGGGAATTCTATTAGAAAGAAAAAAAAAGACTTTGTTGCACAATCAAAATAATGAGCTATTTAAAGTGATAGCCTACAACATCCTCTACCATGGTTGAAATTGAGGACAGTGATAACTTACAGCAGTCAAGAGAGCAGTGATGATGATGATTAAGCTTGTAGCATAAATAAATGCTTAGGCTGTAACTTTTTGTTGAAAAGTTGATTTCAGTGTTTACAGAACAGAGCAGTGCTTAAAGAGATGTCAGTTGATTTCATTGTGTTTAAAGAACAGACATTCAGTTAGTGCTTAAAGAGATGTCAGTTGATTTCATTGTGTTTAAAGGAGTCTGACAGACTTTCATGCTTAAAGAGCAGTCATTTGATTTTGCATTTGTTTCTTTTGTTTTGCACACAATCATTTGTTCGTTCATCTTTATTTATGAATAAATGTCGTTTTGCTAATATAAGTTATCCATGTATCCTTTTTTTATCCATCCTGTGGGACGGGTCGTGACTCGCGAGCTCGGGGAGCACCAAGCAGCATCCCTAGGTGCTCCTCTGAGCACTGGCCCCAAAAAGTTATGTGCACCCCTGGTTATTATCCATATTCTAAAGGCTTGCTTAGATTAGTTTTAGATTCGTTTTTACTGATTAGATTTCTATTCTGGAAAATGCCTATTTTAAGTCGATAATGTATAATTTGTATATTTAAACATAACAATTCTGAAAACAATAAATGTACCCATCCATGGGTTTGACCTTTCATCTTTTTTTGTGGACCTGAATGCAGGACACTGAGGCCGAGGCAGATGAAAGGTGAAACCCATGGATGGGTACATTTATTGTTTTCTGAATTTTTATGTTTAAATATACAAATTATACATTATCTATTTAAAATAGGCGTTTTAAATGTCGTATGACATGTGCTATACAAATAAACTTGCCTTGCCTAAACCCTTTTGGAAGGTTTTGTTTATGTCCAGGTTTCACACATCTCTGTAGTTACATGTTCAGTGAGTGAGTCTAGTTTCTGGTGACCGCTAGGACCATAGGCAGATGCCTTGTTGGTAAGTAATTTGTTCAAAGCAAAAAAACAAATAAAGTGTGTGTTTACCCCCTCAAATAAATTAACTTAGCCCCAGTCAGATCCATATTTAGAGGTAAGTTACCTCAGGTAACTTTAGCTAGCAAGCTAGTTTAGAGTTAGTGGTAATGTATATCTAGCTAGTTAGATAACTAAGCGACCTTGGGTTCCCTGAAAGGTGCTATATAAATTCAAGTTATTATTATTATTATTATTATTATTATAACTAGCTAGCTAGTTTTTTCCACCATAAACCATTCCCACTGCTCTGCTCAAGTCATACATCCCCATTCTCAGCCCATTCATTACTCAAGCTGTTAACTTCTCCCTTCGAACTGGTCATGTCTCACCTGCTCTCAAAGTCTGTCATCCGCTGTTTTTTGTTTTGTTTTGTTTTTACTCTGTAGCACTCTGTAGCCTGCTGTGTACCCAGGCTTGAGACAGGGTTTTATATTGTAGTAATATTAATGTAACTTAATTTACGTTAAATTTACAGAAGATTCCTTGTTTGTAGTGACTCTAAGTTGTAATGAGATCTGCCCCAATTACTGCACCCTGACAAATTTTATATTTAATAAGGTTGGTAATTTAATGTCAAACTAGATTTTTACTAGAAACTTTTTTTGTTGTTGTCATTCACTGGTAGGGGGGTAGGTGCGGAAACGTGACCATAGCTCAGCCTAAGAAGGTCTGATCGACTAGGGGTCAATATCTGCTGTTCAGGAGACTCAGGTGCGTAAAAAACCCTCTGGTCTCACGTCTCTATCACAACCACAGCCCGACCTACAAGCGAATCATACGAAGGGGAGCAAGATATGGCAGGGGACTTTTTCTGGTACAACTCCAGTTTTGAAGAAAAGCAGTCCATACATTTAAGAGGTGATAACCACAAATAAACTGCCAAACCAAAAGGTCTATCATATCAAAACATAATCCAGGGATGTATAGGAATAAAAAAATCACATCTAGAATTTGCCCACCCAGATGGTAATGAAAAATGGTTTGGCCCAAGGACTATCTCGACTTTGTCGCTTTTACCACGTCACGCGCGGTATCAACCAATGAAAATACGTGGAACGTGGACAACATGCAAGACACGCCCCTATATTTGCATACAGATCTGATAATCGGAGAAAGAATGAAAGCATGAATGTGGAAAAGAAAGAATGAATGTGGAAAAGAATGTGGAAAAGAAAGAATGAATGTGGAAAAGAATGTGGAAAAGAAAGAATGAATGTGGAAAAGAATGTGGAAAACAAAGAATGAAAGTGGAAAACAAAGAATGAATGCGTAAAAGAATAAATAAATATAGAAATGTATTTCGTTATACTGTGTGTATTCATTCATTTATTTGTTCATACATTCATTTATGTATCTATATATTTATTGTTAATTTTGACAGACTTGGTCCTCCATACAGGTGTACCGGGCCGAGCCAGCCAGAGTCTTCCTCAATACTCTGACACAGTCATCCAGAGTCATCCACATGTCCATACAGTCTGATCATTTGGTCCACATGTCGGCAACCAATCAAAATGTTCATACTTTTCTTTTGAAACACGGAACTACCTTTCAACGTTGTTGAGAATCACAACACAAACTCGCTAGTCAAGCCAAAATACTGCAACACAATGGATCGGGTGAGTAATCCCCACTGTTACCTATAACACTACTTTACATTGTTAGCAGGCTCACAAAACAAGCTGTGTTAGTTAGTGGACTAGCGATGTGTCATTGATTTTCAACAATGCGGAAATGTATTCACATTTTTCGAAAAAGAAAAGTCAGGTCATTACCTCAGATCCCGACATGAGGACCAAAGCATTAGAATGTGTCACATTTCAGAGGCCATGCTCCAGTCTACACTGGACAACTTTGGTTGGTGGTGCGGGGAGAACTTCCTAGACCTAAATGTTACCAAAACAAAATAAGTCTTAATGAGATGAGGAAAGAACACCCTGCACCTCCATACCCTCAAACCTCCAACCTCAATGACCAAACAATAGAGAGGGTGGACAGTTATAAATACCTTGGCACTATCATTGACAGCAGACACAGCTTCGGAGAGAACTGTAATGCAGTTATCTCTAAATGCCAGTCACGACTCTACTTCTTGAGCAAACTGAAGAGGCTGGACACCGATCCATCAGTCCTGCTGGCCTTCGACCAGGGCTTCATAGAGTCCATGCTAACATTCAATAAAAACATCCTGGTTTGGCTCTTACCATCATGAGCCAGAGGCGGCTGGAGAAAATAGTGACGGAGTGGCAGGACAAGCGGCATTAAACAGGAGAGACCTCAGAGAGTGGGTACATAAAAAGGATAAGGGCATAATATCAGACCCCTTCCGACTGTACCATCCAGCCCAAGGACGTGTCGTCCATATAAGCATAGAAAGCAGTGCTTACCCAACGAAAAAATAAAAAAGGACCGTGAAAATATTAAAATAAAAGTGCATGTAACCGTTTGTTTGTTTTCATTAAAAGAGTCGTATTTTAGGTCCCAGGGCAGCAGGAGTCATTCATTTTGACGTTGCATTTTTAGCGCCACCTGCAGGAGTAAGCACTTCCTACTCTGCTTGCATTGCGTTACATTATAAGCACTTCTCTCTCTGCTTTCCCTCGCGTACATTCGAATGCGTGAAAATGTATTTTTTATTTTTTTCCGATGCCTCAGCCCGCTGTTTAATGTGGCCAGGGTAAGCATGCTTACAGCCAATCAGTAGTTCTTTAATTCCGATAAGAGCTACTGATTGGCTCTTATCACTTTCAAGTTCACTTAACATTTCACCTCTTGCCCGGCAGAATAGCTTATGCTAGCTAGCTCAAACGATCTAAATAATAATAATCAATAAGGATAACTTGCTTGATTTTGTGAATATGGACATTACTGTCAGCGACCTAAAGGGATTTCGTAGACTGGACTGGACTGGAAAAACAGAACTACTGGCTAAATGCCGCCCGAAGCCACCGGTCACCGATCTTCACACCCAGAAAGGGAGAGTCGCTAGGGGGTTCCAGCAAGCCTGGTATGAGCGGTTTATATTATTTATATGATTCACGAGGCTGGTGGCGATCTGTGCTTGTTTATATGGTTTGAGTACTGCTGTGCTGCTGGTTATGGCTTCTTATTTAAGACTTCCTCTGCTTATACCTTTGAATGTAGGCCTGTGCCATTGTGTTTGGAGAGAGAGCTGCTTAATCAATCGCTGAGATAGGCCTAATGTCGCTGTCCGTGCCATTGGTTCTGGACCAAAAGTGTTTGAGAGAGATAGAGAGGGAGGGTTTGTGATGTGATGTCAAGTGCCTGTGTGACAAAGTGTGAAAAGAAAGTGTGTTGTGAGTTTACTATTGAGGATGGAAACGGTGTGTGTCTGTGTTGTGCATGTGTGCGTTTGCGATGTTGAAACTGGACTTGTAGATTTCAGCAGGCTGGCTACTTGAAAAGATCTTGGTTCAAAAAAGATTGAACAATGAGCACCCCTGATATAGTCGAAACTGGCAACTGTTTTTTTTGTTTTTGGTAATCTGATCACAAAGTGACACTACAGTTTATTAGCGGGTTCTAGGGCATCAAAATTGCATTTCCTTGAAACTGCGTTCACTGATAGCGTGTATGTGTAATTATGTGTATTTCTATATCTTATGCTTACCCAATCTAAAAGCTCACGGCACGTGCCTGATCCAGCCACAGGATAAGGACTCTGCCCACAGTCTCTGAGAACACTAACTAGCTTTGTGACAATATCTATTACTTGGTATTTTGCAATGTTATGTACAGTTGTGTGTGCTTTCATGTGAAGTATTATTTCCTGGACGCATCTGAAATGATAACAATGAATATTCCTTTGAACTTTTTTTTTCATTAAAATTCTACCTTTCCTGGCCCCTCTTTACAATGTCCAATATCTGTTTGGATCACATCCAACTTACTACAAAATAGCTATTGAAATAGAAGATTTGTAAAAATGACCATCCCACCAATGTTGATAATTGCTGTGTGTTGTATGCTAATCTTCAGTCGTTATTGTTTAGTTAATGATAATAACCATTGAGTTTGTAGCTAACTAGCAGTTAAGAAAGAACATCGCTATGAACATCTAACTGCATGTTTAGCACATCACAACATGCTGATTGAACATAAACATTCTAAAAACACATAACTACACATAAGTATTTAGTGGTCCTAAAACTGTTGTTTGTTATATATATATATAAAACATTTTTTAAAATAAGCTTTTTGGTCATTTGCGCGACTTGAGAATTGCCAACATGCAGACCTTTTCACCAGACCGTGTCACATGTTAACCGCCTTTCAAATGAATCAAATATATTTTTCGAAAGAAAACACAAAGTAAAAAAGATAAAGGGCAAAAATCAAAGCTGCTTATCTATGTAAAAAGTCCTGCAGGCGATGACCAGGTCTGAACGGGTGGTTCTAGGTCAGGTTCTGAACGTGGAGATGGAATCAGAAGTTGGGGATGATGGGGTGTACTATGCATATCAGAGCTTGGGGCCAGCGACCCTGAAGCATAGCCTGGTTGGAGGGGTGGTGAGACCTCCAGTGTCTGAGGACCAGCTGTGGGGGGGAGGGGGGTGGGGGAATACAGTATGTAGCAGGTCAGAGAGGGGGAGGGGGTGTAAATACATTATGTAGCAGGTCAGAGAGGGGGAGGGGGTGTAAATACAGTATGTAGCAGGTCTGAGAGGTGGAGGGGGTGTAAACACAGTATGTAGCAGGACGGAGAGGTATGTGGGAGGGGGTGTAAATACAGTATGTAGCAGGTCTGAGAGGTGGAGGGGGTGTAAATACAGTATGTAGCAGGTCGGAGAGATGGAGGGGGTGTAAATACAGTATGTAGCAGGTCAGAGAGCTATGCAGGGCCAAAGGCTGAAGGGACATGAAGGCGAGGAGGAGTAAAGTTTGAAAATAATGCTGAATTTTATGGGGAGCCAATGAAGTTGGTGCAGAGTATGGGTGATGTGCTTCAGGAGTTAGTATGTGTGAGAACCCTGGAAGCAGAGGGAATATACTGGAGCCTTTCCAGGGCTTCGCTTGACACCATTAAAAGGACTCTTAGTCCACATGAGATTTTACAATGATTTTACAAAACTTAGCAACAGTGATGTTTTTTTACAGATTATGAAAATGCAGATTGTAAGCTTTCAAATGATGTGTCATACATTGAAATCTCAAACAGCAGATTTTGCTACAATCTCGTTGGTAGCTACAGTACCTAGCAGCTAAGAAAGAACATCGCTATAACTGCATACTGAACTGCATACTGATAGAACATCAACATGCTAAAAACACATAACTACACATAATTAGATGAACACACAGTCCTTGCTTTTGAACACGTCCTAAAACAAGAGTTTGTTTATAAGCAATGTATCACTAACGCCGGGTGCACACAGGGCCATTGCGTTGCGTCGTTCTGGCGCAACCTGTTGGGATGGACTTCAACGTGCGATGCAGACGCAACAACTCTACTCGTGTTGCTAGCGAAGTTTCCCACAGAAATGGGGGAAAAAACGTCAGATCAGATATATAAACGGGTTATTTTGATAAACTGGACACCTTTTGTGAATATACACTATATGGTTAATTTCTCGCCTGAAAACATATAAAAACTTCATAAAATGACATATTAACACTTGTAGAGCCAAATTACAGATTTTAGCCAATGGCGGCCAAAATTGAGGATTTAAAATCTGAGGCGAGAGCTCCGGGCAAGAAACTACTTACTACCAGGCTTACTTACTTACTTTCGGATCCAACGCAACGCAAAAAGCTGAAATTTTTTTTTTTGACTGATTGCCGCACCCTGACGGTCAAGAAACGCAATGCAGAGCAAGGCAACTGATCAACGCAACGGCCCCATTGAGATGAATGACTTCCGGTGCAACGCAATGGCCCTGTGTGCACCCGGCGTAACCCAGTAGCCTAGAAGCAGGACGGCAGACGATACATTGAATCTAATTCACAAATTATTGAATTTTATATTCAATATAAAAGTATTTAGTGAACGTAAAACAGTTGTTTGTTATATTGAGTGGGCTCTTCAACACTTACATTTTCGTAATGTGAACAAAAAAAATGGAAAACACATTTTGTTTGATACACGACTTGAGAATTACCTGCATGCGGACCTTTTCACCAGACCGTGTCACAAATTTGCATAATCCTACAGACACATGGAAAGTGATATTGGGTCTCAGAGAGTCAGTGACAAACTTAGTATACTGTAGCTACTGGAGCATGTTAACGGGGGTCCTATCACTCTTTATGCACGCCATAGTCAGTGTTAAAGCCACAAGCTGTAATTTAACAGTCGAACAAACAAACGTCAGTCCCACCACATAAAGCTGAATAAATAAATAAATATATGAATCAAATTCATAGACAGAACTCTGGATGCAAGGACTGACAGTCTGTGATGTCCCCATAGGAGTTTTAAGTTCTAAGTTCTACATTGTTTATTTATGTTCCTGTTGTTGTGTAAAACAGCCTAATACTTTGATGTATGGTGGTGTAAGACAGTTATATTAAGCTCATGAGGCATCATTTAGTTATATTCTTCAAGAATAAATCATAAATGTCTAAATCTAAAAACAATACCTGGTGCCGTGAATGGTAAGAGAGACTTTTCAACTCAGCAGAAGCAACTCCCTCCTGCTCACGTGTGTTGGTGCTGCCCTCTGTAGGTATGATGGCAGTCTCTTCTGAACTAACTGTGAATTTAACCTGGCAGAGAGTCTGACTTCTGAATGAATGAATGAATGGTCTTTATTGTCATTGCTATAGTACAGGTACCAAACAACGAAATTTGGGAGGGGTGGCTCAAAACAAAAAACAAGAAGGGAAAGGAGCTGGTTTACATAAATAAAGGCTATGTACACTATCCACTATACTATACTGTACAGATACTTCTGTTGAATTGAAAGACAAGGTACTGCTAGGGATCACATTAGATATTATTCTGAATTGTTATTCTTCTATTATTATTATTATTATTATTATTATTATTATTATTATGTACTTACTATGTACTTACTATGTACAATACATAGTTACAGAACAACAATATGTGTTTGTTTTACAGAACAACAACAAAACCATTCTTCTGCATCTATTGCATCAGCTTTGTGTTTCAATACAGACTCAACCACATATGGAATATAAAAGCATCATATAAAGCATCACTGCTCTAGATAAAAAATAAAAAATAAATAAAAATGTTTTAATAATAATAATTATATATATATATGTATATATATATATATATATATATACTGTATATATACATATATATACTTGAGAGATATTGACTATAATTGTGAAAATGCACTTTCCCGTGATTGAATACCACTTTATTCCAAAAATGTATAAGCTCTAATATAAGTTACCGTAACACTTTACATAGAGCATACAGTTATAATGCACATCATAAGACCTGTTAAGTATGTATGACTATTCCCCAAAAAAAAAGCAATTTTCCATCAGATGAAATAAAATGTCTTGTAGTAGACAGACATCACATTTTATGATATATTATAAAGACATTATAAATGCATTCTAGATGTCTATAATGAGTTATGTGAATGTGCTACCAAAGTCTTTATTTTAATTTTTTTATAGAATAATTCATAAAATGTATATAGCGCTTTTCCGAGGCTCAAAGACGCTGACAATATAGGAGATACGGAAAACACAAAAACAACAAGTAACATGGAACACAGAGTCAGCGAACGGGGAGGGGGGGGGGGGGTGGTAGGGACAGGGGAGGTGGTTAGGGGTAGGGGAGGTTGTATGTGTGTCCAGGGGGGGGGCGGGGGGGGCCGGGATGGGGGAGATGGCTAGGGGTAGGGGAGGCTGTAGGCATGGGAGAACAGGTAGGTTTTGAGGTGGGATTTAACACTAGGAAAGCCGTGAGGTGTCATCGGGCACCAGTGAGTAAAAAAAAAATTCTACCATTGCACTCGACCAACCAGGTTTTATATTTTGATTATGACATCATGTCTTTCAACATTGTCACACTTTTCATTACACACATTAGCGGCATCAAAAATGATGGGCTGGGTGTGCGAGGGAGCGTGCTTATTCTGGCAGATTGTGAAATATTAACATTCTGAATGATTTATCATTCTGTAGGCTACTCTTTCTCTCCTTTCTTTCATGTATTTTCTTTCAGCTCTTTTAGGTGAAACTAACTATAACAGGTTGCGGCACATGAACGCTCCGTGCAGGTAGGCTACGCGCTCCTGTGAGATCATTCAACTTTCAAGTTTATCTGTCATTATACCAAATACAATTATATAATGTAATCAAAATAACAAGAATGAAATATATTCAGCCATTCCATATATTCACATGTGAGCAGTTGCAGGGGCAGGCTGACGTTACCGGCGAAGTTCACGACAAATAAACAGACTTTATCACTGTGAAGCTCATAACTATGATAACACAATATTGCAATATTTATTACTATTCTTTTTAACTCTTTGACTGCCAGCCATGTTCAGAGCGAAGAGCTCCACACTGCCAGACTTTTGGGGCATTTTCGCTGAACTTTGAAGACCCACCAAATATTGACTTTTCGGACTACATAAACATTGAACATATCTACCAAAACTTTAGACTCTCTTCTTTCATCAGAAAAAGAAAGTTTGTTTCTAGCCTAGAGTGTTTAGAAATCGGCCGTAGAACATAGGGTGGTTTCAGCAAAAACACCTGATTTTGACCAATAAACAGAGAAAACGAGCTTTTTCTGCAGAACTTTTATTTATTTATTTATTTTCTGCACTTTTTCTGTATCATCCGACTCTGAACTGTTTGAAGAGTCGCGCGATGGCCGCGATGCTCCGCAATGCTCCGCGCCGCAATGCTCCGCGCCGCGTTTCACTCGCTAGGTGTAGAACATGTCAATAACGCGATCCCCGCGAAAAAAATATAAAAATCTATAAGACGCCAATTGGCGTCTTTGGCAGTCAACGTTACTATTCTATAAGACGCCAATTGGCGTCTTTGGCAGTCAATAGTAAAGCTCCCGCAGTCTCAATCAATCTCCTCTCCATATATAGCATTTAATCTG
The DNA here is from genome assembly GCF_963989245.1 of Nansenia antarctica. Lineage (NCBI taxonomy): Eukaryota > Metazoa > Chordata > Actinopteri > Argentiniformes > Microstomatidae > Nansenia > Nansenia antarctica. The sequence continues at coordinate 29,648,423 of NC_137676.1, forward strand.
TTCCATAGTTCGTTCTCAGCTGACTCAAGCTTCATATCAGATTGCTCTAATAATTTCCCCACTTCTCTGCTCATAGGAACTTTATGCATTTTAGAGAAACATGCAGAGCATGTATTTGACAAATAAACGTGTAGGCTAAGAACTAGTTTCTAAAGTGAGATACAATCACTTGATGCAATGGTTGATGCACGGGGGAGGGTAATCTTATTGATCGTTTCCCATCAGCAAACAATAGCTGCCAATTCATGAGGGAGCCAAGCAGGTTTCAAAGCTGCCAAGCAGGTTTCAAAGCTTATACAAGCTTACAGCAGTCGATTGTCTGCTGATGTTACGGCCGGCGTGAAGTTCACGACAAATAAACAGACTTTGTGAAGCTCATAACTATGATAACACAATATTGCAATATTTATTACTATTATTTTTGTATAATAATAATCAACCATCATTCGTTAGTAATGAAAACTCCCGCAGTCCCGATCAATCTCCTCTCCACTTTACACATTACATAACCAATATCTGATGATGATTTATCATTCTGTACTCTTTCTCTCCTTTCTTTCATGTATTTTCTTTCAGCTCTTTTCACTAATATAGGTGAAACTAACTATAACAGGTTGCGGAACATGCAGGTACGCGCTCCTGTGAGATCATTCAACTTTATTTGTCATTATACCAAATACAATTATATAATGTAATCAAAATAAAAAGAATGAACATATTCAGCCATTCCATATAATCACATGTAACAACCCCTGTGAGCAGTTGCAGGGGCTGACAGGCTGATGTTACCGGCGAAGTTCACGACAAATAAACTTTATCACTGTGAAGCTCATAACTATGATAACACAATATTGAAATATGTATTACTATTGTTTTTCCCTGCTTCTCTGCGCATAGGAACTTTATGCATTTTAGAGGTAGTGATCTTGTCATTTTCTCTTCTTGTGCGACATCGCCATCCAGCGATCTTTGTGCGTCAGTACACACTCCCCCATTGTGAAGAGCGGTCGTGTAATTCGACAACTCGTCGCGCTTAAAGTAGGTGAAAAAACGTCGCGCCTCTAGTGTTAAAAGTGAGGAGTGAGGGTGAGTCTCTGAGTGGTTGAGGGAGAGAGTTCCAGAGGCGGGGTGCAGCTCGTGAAAAGGCACGGTGACCGAAGCCTTTGAGTTTTGAGGGTGGGACAGTGAGGGGAACAATGGATGAGGATCGGAGGGTACGGGTAGGGCGGTGGGGGAGAAGGAGGTCAGTCAGGTAAGGGAGGGCCAGGCTATGGAGGGCTTTGTATGTGAGGATGAGGACTTTGAATTGGATGCGTTCTTTGATGGGGAGCCAGTGGAGAGAGTGGAGGACAGGAGTGATGTGGTCACGAGAGCGGGTGTTTGAGAGGAGGCGTGCAGCAGAGTTTTGGACCATCTGGAGTCTATGGAGGGAGCGGGAGGTGATGCCGGTGAGTAGGGAGTTGCAGTAGTCAAGGCGGGAGGAGATGAAGGCGTGGATGAGGGATTCAGCAGCGGGCAGGGAGAGGCAGTGTCTGATTTTTGCAATGTTTCGGAGGTGGAAGTAGGATGTCTTGACAATAGAGCTGACGTGGGGATCGAATGAGAGGGTGGGGTCCAGAATAAAGCCGAGGTTGCGAGCCAGGGGGGAGGGGGTGATGGTAGTGTCGTCAAAGGTGAGTGTGATGGGTCCGGTTTTATTGAGGGTGGATTTGGTGCCGATGAGGATGACTTCGGTCTTTTCACTGTTGCGTTTGAGGAAGTTGTGTGTGAGCCAGGGTTTTATTGCTGAAATGCAGTTTTCGAGGGGTGGGTTCTGGGTGGAGTTTGTGGTGATGTAAATCTGGGTGTCATCGGCGTAGCAGTGGAAGTCCAGGTTGAATTGGCGGATGATGTGACCGAGGGGGAGTGTGTAGCAGAGGAAGAGCAGGGGGCCGAGGACTGAGCCTTGTGGGACCCCCTGTGTGACAGAGGAGGAGGAGGAGGTGTGACCGGAAAGGGAGATGAACTGTTGTCTGTTGGTGAGGTAGGAGGTGAGCCAGTCCAGGGCGGTGCCCTCAACACCCAGTTGGCGCAGCCTTTGAAGGAGTGGGACACTGTGTCGAAGGCTGCGCTCAGGTCTAGTAGAACTAGGATGTTGAGGGCACCTGAGTCTGCGGAGGTGAGGAGATCGTTGATAACTTTGACCAGGGCTGTTTCAGTGCTGTGATGTGGGCAGAAGCCGGATTGAAGGGGTTCATATAGTTGGTTGGATTGGAGGTGGGAGTGAAGTTGGGCAGCGACAGCGCGCTCTAGGGTTTTGGAAAAGAATGGTAGGTTGGAGATGGGGCGGTAGTTGGAGAGGTTGGCTGGGTCAAGAGTGGGCTTTTTGAGAATGGGGGTGACGGCGGCAAGTTTGTAGCTTGAGGGAACGTGGCCTTGGGATAGTGACTGATTGAAGAGGGCAGTGAGGTGGGGGATGAGGGCAGGGAGGCAGGCCTTGGTCAGGGTTTTAGGGAGGGGGTCGAGGGAGCAGGTGGTTGTTTTGAAGGCGGTGATGATAGTAGTGATGAGGGAGGAGTCAACAGGGGAGAAAGTAGTGAGAGGAGTAGGGGGAGGGTAATCAGGAGGGGGGAAGATGACAACAGGGGGGGCGGGGGTGGAGGAGTTGGAGATGGAGGCAGTCAGTGAGCTGTTGATGTGGGCGATCTTGCTGTTGAAGGCATGGAGAAAGGAGTTGCAGAGATCAGGGGAGGAAGTTGTGTTGTTGTCCGGGGGTTAGAGTAGTGTCTTGACAGTGGCGAAGAGGGTGCGGGGGTTTCGATTGGTGGTGTTGATGAGGGTGGAGTAGTAGGCAGATTTGGCAGCTTGGAGTGCGTCACGGTAGGAGGAGATATGTTGCTTGTAGGCTTCGGCATGGACAGTGAGGTGGGTTTTATTGTGGAGTCGTTCTAGTTGGCGGCCGGTCTGTTTCATGGTGCGTAGTTCAGGGGTGTACCAGGGGGAGGAGGTGGTGAAGGAGACAGTGATGGTTTTCAAGGGGGCCAGTGAGTCAAGGGAGTCAGAGAGAGTTGAGCATGGTGGCATAGTCTTCCGGGTTGGTGGGAGTGGAGTCAGTGGGGAGGGCAGAGGATATGGACTGAGATAGAGTGAGTGGGTTGACATATTTTATGTTACGGAAAGAGATGGGTTTGATGGGGTGGCGCGGTAGGGGCAGGGGGGCAGAGAAGAGGATGCAGTGGTGGTCAGAGAGTGGGAATGGAAGAGGGTGGGGGTTGGATATGGGTAGGGAGGCAGAGCAGACAAGGTCGAGTGTGTGGCCTTTTACATGGGTGGGGAAGTTGATGTGCTGGGTGAGGTGGAAACAATCAAGGAGAGAGAGGAAGTCAGTGGTGAGGTTGGAGTTGGGTTGGTCGACATGGATATTAAAGTCACCGGTGAGTAAGAGACGGGTAGAAAGGGAAGAGGCAATGGTGAGGAGTTCAGAGAGATCAGAAAGAAAGGAGGGGTGTGGCTTCGGTGGGCGGTAGAGTAGGAGTGCAGTTATGGAGTTGGGGAGTGAAAAGGCGAGGTATTCGAAGGATGACATGGGTGGGAGGTTGAGGTCCAGTACAGTGACAGTTAGGGTGTGTTTGTGGAGAGCAGCGAGACCACCCCCTCGCTTAGAGAGGCGGGGTTTAGCGATGTAGGTGTAATTAGGGGGGGTGGCCTGGTTGAGTGAGTAGTAGTCCGAGGGTTGTTGCCAGGTTTCAGTGAGGAGAAGTATGTCCATGTTGTTGTCCAGTATCAGTTCAGATATGACAGGGGATTTGTTGGAGAGAGAGCGAGTGTTCAACAGTGCAAGGGAGATGGATGGGGGAGCAGGGGGGAGAGAGCGGAGGTTTGAGGGGTCAGCGGTGCGGTGTGTGGTGATGACAGGTGAGCGAGAGTTAGTCCAGAATGAGGGGATGTTTGTGCCTTCAGGATGGTGTAGAGTCCGGAGTCGATGTTGCTGGGAGCCTCGGTGGATGTAGCGGCGGCGGCGGAGAATGCCTGCCTTGGTGGCGGCGGTGGCAGCAGCAGCAGTGAGGCGATGGTTATGGTTCAGTGAGTGAAGGTCAGTGGCAGTATAGGTGAGACGAGAAAAGGGCAGAGGGAGGTGGGGGGTAGGTGAGATGGGCGGGAGTCTAGGGCAAAACGATAGGAGCAGCAGGAGGGTGAAACCAAGTTGGAGATGAAACCAGAGTACAGGTGGGAGTAGTTCAGTGGATAGGTTGGGAGTGACTAGTAGTTGGTGGGCAGTGAGTTGTGTAAACATGGCAGTGAACCAGAGTGACAGCGTGGTGTTGTTGTTGTTGTTGTCATTTTTATTGCTAGCTTGGGACTGAACCCGCGCGGCCGGCCAGCCTAGCCGTGCCATGCCAGCGACCAAATCCCGCAGTAGTGAGTGAAGGTTGGGAAGGACTGACACTCACCTGCGGAGATGGCAGCCCCCAAACTGGGGAGGGAGTGGTGGCTACCTCCGAGGACGAGGGTAGTAGCACAGCACAGCCAGGCTAGCGTTGTCTGAGAGCGGCGCGCAGCGGGTCGGTCAGCAACACAGAGCCGGGGGACAGGAACGATGGTGTAAAGAAGTGTGAATCCAGTGGGAGTTAGTGGTCCAGTGATGGGGTTAGTGGTGGCGGTGAATACTGTAGTCCGGTAGTGGAGGCAGTGAGAGGCGGGAGATGGCGGGGGGGAAAGCAGCGGAGGTCGGTGAAAAAGTTACATATATATATTTTTTTTTTTAAATGAAAATACTTGGAAAAGAAAATAAAGAAAATAAAAAGCGGAGACTTTTGGGGGAAGGCGGGCACACAAAACAAGGTAGACGTTGAAAACAAGAAACTATAGACACTTTAAGACAGGATGCAAAAAGACAGGACAGAGAAACAGAAGCGGCAGTCGCAACGCGGACGCCAGTGGTGCTCTGAACCCGGAAAAGCAGCTACGGCAGACGCAACAGGACGCAACATTTTTGAGTGAAGCAGTCACACTCTATTTATATATTGGATAGATACAGTTGAGAGAGACAGGAAAGTAAGGAGGAGAGGGCATGTCAGCAGGGCATGGGCCGGATTCGAACCCCTGCCATATGTAGGCCGTGTGCCATATGTAGGCCGTGGTGCTAGTACACTGGTGACCCAGGCCACCAAAGTTCCTTTTTAACTATACTTTGCAAAGCCTTCACAAAACAACCTTTGAAACAACAAAATAACAATCTGAATGCTCGTTCAAGCTATTTAGTAAGAGATGAAATACATTAGATTCTCCTGTCAAGGAAAATCATGGCATAAAGGTAATAGAATGTTTGAGCACTTGATAATTACACAGAAGTTTTTTCGTCTTTAGTTTTGTGTCAGTGGATATTCTTCTGTTAACATGTTACATTCGGTTACTATATCCCTAATTTATGAATATAACTTTCTATACTTTACTTACTATACTTTACTCAATACTTGATAATTGCTCTAGAGACTTGCGCTATGATTCTTGAGTCATAGTGTGCATTGTAGTAGGGTAGTATAAATTGTGTAAGTGAAAATAGGAAACACATATTTATATAACAATACCACTTCAATGACAATTCATTACAAAATAATTGCAAAGGAATTGCTTAATGAATATGTAATGTTGATAAATAATTTCCCCACAACTACCGTTACTACAGAGCTACTGCACAGGCGTAAGAGCAACTTCATGTAAAGTGTGATCCTTTTGGTCATTTTAGCATGTTTCATACATTGCTTTAGATCGCAATGTACAATTATTGTAATTCTTTGTAATTTTGGAATTGCTACCCAGGACCTGTAGATGCAATGCACAATGTCTGCATCTCTGTGAAGACAATTCACATAGGTCCTCACAAATTAATTTAAAAACGTGTTAACTACCTGACTGGACTTACTGGCATGAACTAAACAAAATGTACACATGTTACTGTGTATAAAATGTACACATGTTACTGTGTATAAAATGGGAAACAAACCCATGGTTTGAATGTGACTGTATTTTCAACAGAAGCAGAGAGAGCACGGTGAAGCCCTGCATGCTACTGTTCACTAACAACATTGAATTCAAAATCCTCCTAATTACATACAAATCACAAAATGGTCTTGGACCAAAATACATATCAGATCTCCTCCCACCCTATATTCCCGCAAGGTCCCTAAGGTCAGCTGAGACTAATCAGCTAATCATTCCCAGAGTAAAAACAAAACACGGTGCAGCAGCTTTCAGTCACGCTGCTGCATGCTCCTGGAACAAACTCCCTGAAGAAATCAAACAGGCCCAAACCCTTAAATGTTTAAATTTAAGCTAAAAACCTTCATGTTTTGCAGCAGTTATGATTAAACACTTCTATCAATGTATTTTTTCCATTAACTATTGTCTTATTAAATGTTTCATCTATTTACTTCTTATATTTGCTTTTATTCATTGTAATTGTTATTTTCTTACTGTGCTCCTCTTGCTGTATTTTTAAATAATGTATGTAAAGCACTTTGAATTGCCCCTGTCATATGAAATGTGCTATACAAATGAACTTGCCTTGCCTTGCCTTGCCTAACAAGGGCAATGTTTCTCAAAGGTTCTTTTAAAGGGAATTGAGATGCTTAAGGACCACGCTTCCGTTCAAGGTTTTGTGGTTTATTTTAGATAGTTGACCTTTCACAATGTGAAAAATAACGTCTTCTGAACAAACTGTTTACACCTGGTACGAATGTCACCTTACCTCCTGCGGGCTTCCCCATTGCGTAATGGATCATGTTTCATTGGTTATGTTAATGTTTCCTCTGTCAAATACTTATGCAACACTTCACTATCAGCCATCCAATATGCTATAGCCTATCTAGTGACACTAGTACTGCTGATCACCAACGATCAAACCATCAAATAATGAATCAGCAGTTGATATGAGAACATTTGACTGCCAATGCACCTTTGGTGTGATTAGGATGTTCCAAATGTTCTTTTCATAACCGTTAGATATTTCTGCACATGTTGTAAAATACAATTGTTCATGTCATCAACTATTTGGAACACACGTTTCCGGATGAGACTTAAACTCAAAGCTATAGTCACCACGCCGCACCTGACCCATTCACCCACCCAATTCAGCTTCGTCAAAAGGCCGGGGAAAAGTTGAATCAGAGACGCAATATGAATTTCGATATGAATCACAATTCACGAAAGGGCTGTTAATCTGACAACATATACAAAACTTCCAAGGATGTGTCGTGACAATACAGAACGTGTGGTCAAAAAAAAAAAAAAAAAAAACTGCAGAGGGCACCAATTTTTTTGTCACGAACCACAGGGTTTCATGACAAACGGCATGGGGTTTTTGTTTTTCTCTCACCTGACAGATTTGTACATTCAAACAGAATTCTAATTTGTTACGATGCTGGTACACTTTCCCTAGTACACACACTCCCAAATTTCATTGTATGGTACCTGTACTATATCAATGACAAATAAAGACCATTCATTCATTCATTCATGAGGGATCCTACTACAAAAACATGGCATTCCAAGGGTTAAACTGTGGTAAAAAACAGTGTGGAGAGTTCATTGGAAAGTTGTTTAGTATGTGGTTATGAGACTAGTGGGAGGTAATTGTAGGCAGCACACAGAAAACCTTTGCATTGCCATCGAACTTCCACTTCACCACACTTCACTACGCATCATTCAGTATGTAGAACATCCAGTATTATGCATTAGCCACTCATCAGTATCACAACTCAATCTCCCACATTTTTCAGAAATATGAAAATCTATTTTTAATTTTCAATTAATATATTCTAGGATGTATTCTATGATTGAGATGTTAGTTTCTGAAACGACAGATTAGGCATCACCAGTTAGCACGCAAGTAGTATTTTAGTATATACCGATGTCAACATTTACAAAGAGTATACAGAGTATGTAGATTATGAATTATGATAATAGAAGGTCTTGTTGTGACACTGATGAAACTGTTGTGCTTGTGATTAGACATGAGGCCAGATTCAATCAAATCAACTGGAACAATGTTAGTGCTGCAGTGTCTTTGTTCACAAGCTAATGCTCACACTCACAATGTGATCAGGTAACATACTTAAAGCATACAATTAAGAATGTGTCCATAGTGTATCACATGTTCAAGACTGGTTATGAGCATGTATGACTACATTATAATGTATAATATATCATCTTATAATGATCCTGAGCTATTCCAAGCCATTTTCTATCTGAAAATGTTTTCTTCTAGACAGATGTACATGTATATAATGAGTCATAATGTGTTAGACATCATGTGTGTGCCTCACAAAAAGTTTGACCGATTATATTATTATTATTGAAAAGGGTTTGTTTAGATGCTATTGTTTTATTACTGCAAATTGGATCAACCGGCTCGGAAGCTAAATTGTTGAGAGCATTCAACATCCAGCACTGTGGGATCCCCATTCTGCCTGGGCTCCACAAGTGGTGGTTTGAACTGGTAAGAAACAAACTGTATTTTAGCATCATTACTAGTCTCAGTTTACATTCAGTAAATGGAATGATTTCCTGTCAAATTACCTTCAGAGTGTATGTGTGTTTAGGAAGATATCAATCTGTAAAAAAAAATCGATTATAAACTGATGTACTGGTAGTCCAGTGGTCTGGTAGATTACAAACTGATGTCCTGGTAGTCCAGTGGTCTGGTAGATTATAAACTGATGTTCTGTAGCTAGTGGTAGTCCAGTGGTGTGGTGCAAATGGCCTTGGAGTGTATGTGTACTTGGGAAGACATGGGTTAGGGTCCAGCCTAATGCCCTTCTGATGCAATCTCTCTCCTCTTACCTTTTCTGTCCCTGTCTCAGTCCAACATAAACAAAGAAGAAAAAAAGGGATGATCAACGACAACGTATACAGTACGCATGCTTTGTTAGTTTGCATTTTCTTTACTTTTGTTGATGAAAATATGAGGACGATGTTTTAATCCTAGCAATTACCAAAAATATTTGTCATTACATTCGATTGTATACCTTGAGCTTGGTGGTGCTCAGAGAACTAAATAGCCTAAATCTATGTTCATGATTAGCCTACCTCTCATGAATATAGCCTAATGAATTATTCACTTGACATTCTGAAGTGTTTGAAATTCTTGGAAGCAATTACACTGTATGTTATAGGCCTAAGAAATACTTCATAGTCTAGTTTGTGTAAGCTTGAGGGGTGTTTGCATTTTCTCATACTTTTGTAATAATGTATCTTTACAGTGACTAACAGGCTACAATATAATGACAGCGATAATACTGTACAATGAATTTCTGTTGTTGTGAAAGTCTTAATCCTAGTATGCTAAAGCAGAGAGAGTAATAGGGGTGTATTTATCTATTCATTTGTGCCGGCGTGTCTAAAACTTCTGGTCCAATTTTTCATCTCAGACGGTCAGGCAAGTCACTGTGATATACAATAGAAAATAACAGCAATATTAGGCGAATCCCAACTCGAGAACCAAATCTCTCACAGACCTCAATGTGTGACGTTTGTGAATATCAAAGTTACGTGTACGATTCAGGATTCAAAGTATCAAACATGACAAAGTAATGAAAGCGGGAAACATTCAGGTATAAATACAGAGTAGGTTCTGTCAATACACCTTCCACACACCCATTTCCTCCAACACAGCTTGGTGCATCTTTAGGTGAGTGTTGAACAAGACAAGAGGGTTAGGATTCTGTATTATCTATGCCCTCCTGTAATAGAATATGATATAATATATATTGATTTTGATTTAATCTTTCAGTTAGATCAATTTAGATCTATTTAGCAACATCCAAGATGATAGACCCGGCTGGAAGGACCACATGCATTTACTACACACGTCTGACCTGTGTTCCTTGTCGTGATTAACACACAAGGCACTTCGGCAAGTTTAGTATTGCAGCAATAACTTTATAATCTAGCAACGGTGACCTCAAATTCAGAGTGCACATGATATGTTGGAAATGCTATTATACTATGCTATATTATATTATACTATACTATACTATACTATTGGTGGACATTAGCAACAATGCTAAAATGTTTTTCAATCAACACCTGCTTGTAAATTATTAGGGTTAGGTTTAGGGATAGTTATTTAATTATTATGTACTGTTTAGAAATAATAGTAATCCATCTATCAGTAATATCACAGCAGAAACATACTTTTTCATCTGATATTTTTTCTGATGGTTAGACATGAACTTGTATCTTACATTATAGTAAGATAGTATACAGTACTGTATATGTTGGTCTTAGTCTGAGCACAAAATATACTTTTAAAATTAGTTTTGGATTGTAACTCCCACTTGTAAAAAAACAACAAAAAAAAAACAGCTTTTTTTTCAGCGTCTCATCCTGCTAACAACAGGAAGATAGGGCACGAGCCGGAGACACTCTCTGTGCAAGGTAAGAAAAATATTTCCCTTTAGTACATGCCTTTTCATCTTTAGTCATGTAATATTTGACTTACAGAAACTAGATTAATTTGCAAGCACACTGTGCAATATAAGAGAGACAATTTGAGTAAAATGGTGTTTCCCAAACTATAGTACAGGTACCTCAAGGGGGACACAAGACAGCTCCAGCCAGGCGTAGTTTGAGAGACTGTGGGGGTGTAGTTTGAGAGACAACTGTAATGGCCGACGTAATATATGACAATATTAAAAAGCCCACTTTTCTCTACTTTCACTTGAGGGACTACGATGAGAGATGTTGACACCTATAGGTGTGTAGTTTCAATAGGCATGAAAAAATCCCATCCTTGACCGAATTGTACAAAGAAGAATAAAAACCTGTAATACGGAAAATATATTGAAAACTCCTATATACAATACACACTTTATTTGTAGGATTTGAAGTGAGTGGTAAATGAACTAAATCACAGAGACACTAATCTAGCACTGGCACAAATTGAAATCATTCTTGAGATGATATTCATTATGTTTGGGGTCGGTTCATTTGAAAACATTAAATGAATTGAAACTCCATTCACACATGGAAAGGATGTGTATATAATTAGATGTAAGTGGCAGTTATCCATTGTGTAAATGGTTTCCATGCAATTCCCAAAATGATTTGAGTTGAAAGTCAGTTGTCCCCAGATCTCAGATGCCCTGATGTTCACAATACACTGTTAATTGATGATATTATTAAGTAGTCAATCACTCACTCGCTCACTCACTCACTCAATCAATAAACCAACCAACCAACCAACCAACCAACCAACCATCAATCGTTCAACCAATCAAGCAGAGTGTATGTGTATATAGCGCTCTTTACTCAAATGTTTCCTATGAAGTGCTTAACAGTGGCCTAAGCCCAAACCCTGCAAGAGCAAGCGGAGGCCAGGCTCTAATGAGGAGATCATATGCATCCGGATCAGGGTCAGGCTCTAATGAGGAGATCATATGCATCCGGATCAGAGTCAGGCTTTAATGAGGAGATCATATGCATCCGGATCAGAGTCAGGCTCTAATGAGGAGATCATATGCATCCGGATCAGGGTCAGGCACTAATGAGGAGATCATATGCATCCGGATCAGGGTCAGGCACTAATGAGGAGATCATATGCATCCGGATCAGGGTCAGGCTCTAATGAGGAGATCATATGCATCCGGATCAGGCAGGTGTACATGCCATTAAAAGCAGATGTGGGCATTGTGTTCATCATAGTTAGATCTCAACGTATGAATGTGGTGCTTACTACTGTATCCCTGCATGAGCAATCAGGGCGGGGATAAGGGGTGCAGGGTACCTCACATGTCAGGACCACGGAGGTCACACAGCTGTCCTCTAAAACAGGAGCTAGATTAGTAGACAGGTTAGGCCATTAGGCTTGTGTGTGTGTGTGTGTATGTGTGTGTGAGTGTGTGTTTGTGTGTGTGTAAAATAGTCTATCATGCAAAAAATGTACCAAAAAAAAATCAATTTGTCTTTTGCCTGGTACGCACTGGTATCACAAGATGTTGATACTGTTTGTTGGTTCTATGACTACCAGTGCACTTTACCACATAAAAGCCCATTATGGAAGTAGTGCTTTTCGATACAATGTCAACAACTATGAATCACCTCATGGAAATAGTGTTGTTACTTTGGTCTTTCAATGACTGAACTTTTGATCTCTAACATACAGACTTTCAGGGTGGAAATAAAGAAAGCTTTTTATAATTGTCTCACAACCCACTTTCTTCAAAATTATTGGATATCGCTCGGGATAAGGGTGTCTGAATCTTTATATGACTCTTTTGCAATCAAGATGAATAGAAGAGTGAGGTGTACTGTACACCAGTGTATACCACACAACACACTATTTTCAAACTGACAAAACATTACAAACAGACGGCTTCAAGTTACATGGTTTTTACTTAAACCAGAGGGACAACTTTAAAGCTTATTGAAACTGCATAATAGAATACAGAAGTCAAATGACACAATTCCATGGTATAGAATAATATATGTAGGTTAAATTCTATTGAAAGCAAATAGGGAGGTATTAATCATAGCTCTAAATTATGTGTCAATGTGATATGATTCTAGATTCTATGATGACAGGCATTTGTCATTGGTTTCATTTGTCATGAAAATGGTTTCATGATTAGTTTATTAGTCCTGTTGGAATAATGTCTATTGCTGTAAGCTACGGGCCTATACATACTATGATATTACAGTTAATATGTTAACCAAAATGTTTTTTCTGAATGTTGATTTTCAAATGCAATAACTTTTACCAAACACACAGTATATGTTGCTGTTAGTCTGAGCACAAATTATCCCTCTAAAAATGAATTCATTTCAACATGTTGATGATTATATTAAATCATTGAACAAGAAGAAAACAGTGAAACTATAATTGAAGACCGTAATTCCAAAACCCAATATATACATTGTAATCAACCTGAAATTAATAATCAAGATGAATGACATTAGGATTATTGTATCACATAACACTGCTAATGTCCTTTCTAATGTACCACAAACACCCTTTTAATTTATGAGAGCAATAATTGAAATTGGTGGATATGATGGAATATAACATTTTTTGTATGTTACATTTTTATGTTAAATATTTGTAGATGAAAGGTGAATGTGGAGTATTCCTACCCACTACAGTACTGTAATAGGTCGATGAGTTCAACTCAGCAGTGAATGTCACCCACAGACATAGATATTATGATATGGGAGGATTGTGAGTAATACAAACCCACAACGAGAGAAAATATCAGTAGGAGGCCCTAAACTTTCCATACTGTAGTTAATTAAGAATTTGAGCATGAAGAACACTATGTAATGGTGTAAAACTGTTCATAACATTTTGATAATTTAATAATCAAACTTGAGGACAAGCTAAATAATAATAATTGTCCTCTGTTGTGAGAGGTGTTACAACTTCACAGTGTTTTGATCTGTAATCTCACTGTGGTGTGTTAATCATCTAATCATGATAATGTGTGGTGTGCTATGCATGAAAGCAGCCCCCCAACCATCTACATCTCTTCTTAGGCCTGTCTTATTTGACTGAAACCTATTTTTTGCATTACAACAAATGTTAGTTTTGATGGTATCTCTGTAGAGACACAGACAGCGGGGGTTTGGTTTTTGCTCATGAAATAGAGATGAAGTGAGAACCACAGAGAGGCTCGGTACTTTCTCTTTCTACTGAATTCCTGTTTCCTGTTCCTGGGTGGCTAGGTGAAGGCGTGCATTTTGCACACATGCACACAGTGGTCGCCATGGCCCTGTTTACACACACGCACACGCGCACGCACACACGCGCGTGCGCGCACACACACACACACACACACGTTTGTATACGTACTTGTTAGTAAAATGCATCTCCCTTTCCTCCCTTCCTGGAAGTCATCAGTGATTTCCAGACGCAGCGTCTTTCATTTGAGGGTCATTTTTTTATAACCATAAATATATGGTTATATATTATATATAACTCATATATAAATATATATATATAAACACATAATAATTCACAATTTCGAAATAGAGGCATTTTATGTATTTAAGTACTTCCCACATTTAATGCAGTTATAAGGATTTGGACAAAATAACGATAAATTAAAGTAGTCTTTGCATGTGACTATATGAACCTGGTGAATGCATTTGACATTTGTGTCTTGAGTCATGTCTTGTTCAATGGTGATTGAATGGATTGAATGAATCTGGAGGCATTTATTTCTGGCATATTTTATTATGCAATACACAACATGTAGTCGTTAATAAAATAAAAAGTAACATGGCTAATAATGACCATAGATGTACAAATGAACACTTATTTTTGTCAGTCAACAAAGTGAGCAGAGAGGATATTTCTGAATCCATTCCGATACTGCCATGATGACTATGAAAAGTCATGAATGAATCATGAATGCAACAGAGGCTAGACCATGAAAAGAAAAAACAACAAACAAAACATGATGGTGGTATATCTGTCAACCTAACCCTGTCTAACCCTTACCCTGTCTGACCCTAACCCTGTCTAACCCTAACCCTGTCTAACCCTGTCTAACCCTGTCTAACCCTAACCCTGTCTGACCCTAATCCTGTCTGACCCTAACCCTGTCTAACCCTTACCCTGTCTAACCCTAACCCTGTCTAACCCTAACCCTGTCTAACCCTAACCCTGTCTAATCCTGTCTGACCCTAAACCTGTCTAATCCTGTCTAATCCTGTCTGACCCTAAGCCTGTCTAACCCTGTCTAACCCTGTCTAACCCTAACCCTGTCTAACCCTAACCCTGTCTAACCCTGTCTAACCCTAACCCTGTCTAACCCTAACCCTGTCTAACCCTAACCCTGTCTAACCCTAACCCTGTCTAACCCTTACCCTGTCTAGCCTTAACCCTGTCTAGCCTTAACCCTGTCTAACCCTAACCCTGTCTAACCCTAACCCTGTCTAACCCTTACCCTGTCTAGCCTTAACCCTGTCTAACCCTAACCCTGTCTAACCCTAACCCTGTCTAACCCTTACCCTGTCTAACCCTAACCCTGTCTAACCCTAACCCTGTCTAATCCTGTCTGACCCTAAGCCTGTCTAACCCTGTCTAACCCTGTCTAACCCTAACCCTGTCTAACCCTAACCCTGTCTGACCCTAACCCTGTCTAACCCTAACCCTGTCTAACCTTAACCCTGTCTAACCCTAACCCTGTCTAACCCTGACTAACCCTAACCCTGTCTAACCCTAACCCCATCCCTAACCTAGTTACTTTAAATGTTTTGGACTGAAACATCTAGCTTTCGGTATCCCAATGGCATGGGGTTCGCACAAAACGTTGTCGTGTCAAAGTGGTAAGAATTTGAGCACCCATTCCCCGTTCCCTTCCATGTTTGAGGTTTCTGAGATCCCTGTGATACTATCAGATACTATCAGATACTATCAGCACAGTCTGGGCCATTTGCTGTCAAAGGTTGCAGGTGTGCACAACCACAACATCTCAATGCCAGACTACTCCTCTCTACTCTACTAACCCTGTTGTCTGTGCAGGTAGCGACAGACATAATGTACAGTAGTGACTCTGGACTGGTTGGGGTCTAAAACTGACCAAAAAGCCTATGTGTTGTTGTCATTGTTGTTGGTGTTGTTGTTATTTGGTATTTACAGTGCTTAATCCTTATCGTACTTTGTGTGTTTTATCTGTCAGGGGGTTCTTTCAACCTTCATTAGCTTCATGTTCTATTTTGCCTCTTTGATTTAACATCTCTATGATTTTGGGACTACGGGGAAGATCCAAGATTTAGACTTTGGGCGGGTGCTAAATTGACGTACTACTACTTTCAGAATCTAGCACAAGGTACAATATGTAAGCAATTTACCATTAGAGGAAGGGGGTTGTGGAGACATTTACCACTGGTTCGCCTTGTGCTGGAAAAACCTGTACCAGTGGTAAATGTCTCCACAACCCCCGCCCTCGAATGGTAAATTGCTTTTCTACAACAACTACCACATAATATAAAAAATACACAGTTGTAACATTAAATTCATTTACTTACAATCATTAATCGTTTCAGAATACATTCTTCCGCCACAGAATATAGTCCCATAAACAAGATCAACGATTGCATTGCAGGCTAGGCTAGGCCACATTCACTTGCCTTTGAGCCGAGTCAGCACAGGTGTTCTTAATCAGATTGATTGGGAGGCTCATTGATACTGGAATCAAATCAAATCAAATCAAATTTTATTTGTGTAGCGCATTTCTTACAAGATGCAACTCAATGTGTTTCTTTTTCCTTTCTTAAACACCAGGGGAGCCTCCCCTCCTAAATTTCGTTGTTTGGTACCTGTACTCCCAGTGAGCAATAGACGTCTTTTCAACCTCGCGTCTAGAATATAAACCAATATGGACCAGCTATATTACGGCTATATTTTCTACTTATCTTAAATGCATGAAAACCGTTATTAAACCCCTCTAAACTGTCAGAATACGTCCCAGACGTCATGTAGTATGAGATTCCATGTAGTCTAGCATAGTTATTCATGCGGAAGTGGTGGTTTAAATTGCGTCTATACGTCGCTGTCCTTTAACCCAGATAAATGCGGTCTGTGTCTAAACCTGTTTTAGTCTAGCAGCACGTTGAGTTTAAATTAATACCCTAAACGCCTGTAGATTGTCAAAATATGTACCAGACCGTCATTTAGTCTGAGATTCCATGTAGTCTAGCATAGTTATTCATGCGGAAGTGGTGGTTTAAATTGCGTCTATACGTCGCTGTCCTTTAACCCAGATAAATGCTGTCTGTGTCTAAACCTGTTTTAGTCTAGCAGCACGTTGAGTTTAAATTAATACCCTAAACGCCTGTAGACTGTCAAAATATGTACCAGACCGTCATTTAGTCTGAGATTCCATGTAGTCTAGCATAGTTATTCATGCGGAAGTGGTGGTTTAAATTGCGTCTATACGTCGCTGTCCTTTAACCCAGATAAATGCTGTCTGTGTCTAAACCTGTTTTAGTCTAGCAGCACGTTGAGTTTAAATTAATACCCTAAACGCCTGTAGATTGTCAAAATATGTACCAGACCGTCATTTAGTCTGAGATTCCATGTAGTCTAGCATAGTTATTCATGCGGAAGTGGTGGTTTAAATTGCGTCTATACGTCGCTGTCCGGAGATAAATGCGGTCTGTGTCTAAACATATTTTCTACTTATCTCAAATGCATTAAAACCGTTATTAAACCCATTCTATTGTCCTTACGCTCTACTCTATGACTATGAGGCTGGGAAGACAAATCGGCAACACACTACATGAACTGAATTGAGATTATATAGAAAAATAGTCATAGTACCTGGTGTTGATGACTGCAGAGGAGAGTCTATCATTGTAGAGTCCTCAGTGGATTTTCAAACAAAGATCAAAGCACATGAACAACTTTAAACAGGAACAAGTAGCACAGAATGAGAGGAAAGACCAGTTATATTTTAAAAATACAAACGCATTGCTTACAGGCATATTCTTCTTTGTCCTTTTCTTTTAATTCAAAGAGGTCCATAGAAACTGATCGTTAAAAGGAAATATCGTTAAAATGTGCTTTCTTAAATACAAAAAAACGTCACATAATAATCGCATTACGTTTTGCTACATGTAACCGGTTGGTTATTATTTCCAGTTTGCGGTTAATGTAATTTTGGTTAACAAATGCTTTCTTTCGCTACGATTGGAGACGGGTTACCACGTGACCATGGGACGTATTGAATTTCCCGGTTGGAACAGTGAAAAGTAGTATTTTTGGGATGTTTTGTACATTGGCACTACATTATTATTGTTAAAACACTATTCCGCTAATACCATTATTATTATATAGTGGAATGCCTATAGAAACTATTGTTGTGGTTAAACCGTGACCTACATTGACGTGCCAGAGAATGACTACCCTCCCTCGAAACCATCGCGGGTATCGCTTCTCGGCCTTTTGGCTAAGATCAAGTGTATCTGTTCTTATCAGTTTAATATCTGATACGTCCCCTACCCGGGGACGTTATATTAAATTGTTTTTTGGAGCAGGGAGATGGAATAGGGGCTTGCTCCGTCCACACCACGCATCGACCTGGTATTGCAGTACCTCCAGGAACATAATATTTCAACGGCATTTCAAGGTCTAAATATAGGCCAAATTGGAAATTGAAACAACGTCTATGTTTAGACGTTGAAATGTTGTTGAAACATAGACAGGGAAACAACGTCTATGTTTCAACGACATTTCAACGTCTAAACATAGACGTTTTTTAAATTTCCAATTTGGCGGATATTTAGCCTCGATTTCGCCTAGACGTCTACGGGCCATTTAGACGTTGTTTAGACGTCTAATCAACGTAAAATTGCTCACTGGGCTGTAACAATGACAAATAAAGTCTATCTATCTATCTATCTCAATGCGCTTCACACAATGAAAATGAAATGCGGTTGAACTGAAGGTTGTTGGGGTATTTACCACAGTTGCTAGCCAATCAGAATCCAGTATCCAAACATGCTGTTGTAGAAAAAGAAACTGACCGTAGAAACCCGAAAAGCAGGCCAGGGTTTTTTTCCCGGTGGGAAAGAAACCTTAAGAGGGAGCAGGCTCAGACTTCTGGCTGGTCAGGTGGTCAAAAGGTTAAGCATGAAACTGACACTGTTATTTTGTTTTATAAAGAGTGTTGGGCGACTATCAAAAAACAAACTTTGTCGCCGAGAGGCTAAGTAGGGGAAAAATACCTGCCCGACGCGCTGGCTGTCAATGAATCACTGTTCCGAAGTACGTTTGGTATATTTATTGTAGATAAAAACAAAGGGTGAAACGGTATCACAAAAACATTAAAAACAGCGTCTCAAGATTATCGAACAGTGACTTGTTAAAGCGTTGTTAAAGCGGTCAGCAAAAGTAGGACTTCCCCACTCACCCACTCTCCTTCCATTCACACAATTCCGACAGGTAAACAGCTGATTTCACTACTACTAATGACGTACCACCAACACCACGTGATTCGAATCCCTGCATGTGACCCACAATCCAACAGCGAACAACAAACAACAACAGACAACAGTACAACCCATACCTGGCACCTACATTCCGGCCCCTAATTATTACAGTTATTACACATTCATAATTAACAATACATTACAATTTTCTTTGCGCAAGGAGTTCATAGTCCGTTAATCCATTATAGATCTTGATCCAATCTTCTTGAGTCGAGTCAAGTCAAGTCTAAGACAGAGGTTACTAGCACTTATCCTTTCAGAGTGAACCAAGTCAAGTCAAATAAATAAAATTAATCCGAAGTTACGACAAAAGTGCAGCCTTCACAGCTCTGCCGACTCCTGAAGAAGGCAAATCTTGGTCACAGGCCTGCAGAGACAGCTGGTCCAGGTCTTAATCATAAAGCAATGCTTCTGGAACTGTTCAGCTGGTCCTGAACTCCTCAAGTATCTTGGCCAGACTCGTTTTGGAAACCTGAAGCTCGTCATTGTCACGGATAGACTTCTCAAGATCCTTCTTAACCATATTCAGCTGATTTTGGAGCTCTGCATTAGTTGCCTCAATGGACTCCTTCTCAGAAATAAAAGCACTGATTTAAGCAGACATCTCAACCTTTTCTTTGGTTACCATCTCTGATTGGGCCCGCAGCTGAGTGATGTTCACACAGAGGTCTTCTTTTTCCAAGCTCAAAGACTGAAACCTAGCATGTAACTCAGCATTCTTTGCATCAAGGGATTTCTTTGCCTTTCTGGCTGAATCCCTCTCCAACACAAGGTTTTCCTTCTCAGATGTTAGCCTCTCTGTGCTTTGCTTGAGCTCCTCCTGGATGCTAAAGCTCCGTCCACTAACTGTCTAAGCCACTCCCACTTTGACACAAGCTCCGCCCACTTAGACACAAGCTCCGCCCACTTAGACACAAGCTCCGCCCACTTTGACACAAGCTCCGCCCACTTTGGAGGCACATATACCTGCGTATGCCCGGGAGTTTTTTTTTATTTATTTATTTTTACCCCTACTATCTTCACTCTAAGCTCTGTCTTCAAATCCACACGCAAACCGGGCCCAAAGGGCATCAAAACGGCGGTCCAGACACCGCATAAATCCACGCAGCCACAATCAACACACCAACACGACAACGCCAGTTTCCACTCAGCAGTAACCCGTTCAAAATTCCTCTCTTTGCAGGTCTTCTCATACTCCCTTGATAGCTCCTCCCTCTTAGTCTCCTGCTGCTGAATCTCTTGCTGGTACTTCGGGAGGACCTCATTCTTCTCTGTATTGATGGTAACTACAGACTGCGTCACGGGACCATCACTGCCATCTCCCCCAAGTGGTCCGTTTACAGTCCACCCAAGCATCGTCTTGACTGCATAAGGCCCTCCATCCACACTCCGGATGACTTCCAGGGGTTCCAAGGCTCTAGGAACATTCATGCCTATCAGAATCTCCACGTCTGCGTCTATCTGTGGCAGGTAGACATGTTTCAGATGAGGCCATTTTTCTAGGTCTTGCTGCCGTGGGATGTTGCTTCTATTAACCGGCATCTTATGTTGTGCAAAGATTTTTGGCATTTCACAGTACCAGTCACTGTCCAATCCAGCGACTTCCAAGTCAGATACAATGCAACTGTCAACCACCTTCTCTTGGCCCATGGTGCGCAAACGGATCCTTGTTTTTCTCCCAGAGAGATCCAGTTTATCCATCAGACCCATTGTGCAGAAGGACGCCTAACTCCCTGGGTCTAGAAAGGCGTAGGTTTCCACTGCCCTTTGACCTTTACTTGATTTGACTTTCACTGGTACGATGGCAAGCTTACAGTTTTGGTCACCGGCCCCAGTGAGACCACTGGTTTGGACTTCAACTAGAGCACTGTCCACTGCTCTGTCCGAGTTGCTCCTGCTTTTCTCTGCCTCTGCTCCATTCTCCGTATAGTGGATGTGAAGTATGCTAGGGTGTCTTGAACCACATGTTTTGCAAGAGAGACGATTCCTGCACTCTTTACTGATGTGCCCAGTGCACAAGCAGCCAAAGCAAACTCCATTCCTTTTCAGGAAATCCATCTTCTCACTGTGAACTTTACTCTCCAATAGAGTGCACGACTCCAGCGTGTGTCTGCCCTTGTTGCAGTAAAGGCAAGCCTTGTCAGGACCATCCTTAACCTGGTTTTCTGGTTGAGGCTCTCTTTCAACTGTCGTAACAGTCGTAGCAAAACTACTTCCTCTATCCTTTGAACGAGGCCTAGGTTTTGTTCTGCCACTTTCTTTGATTGCTACCATGGTTGGAGCATCTTGTATGTCTCCGAATACAGGGTCTGTAGCAATCTTCGCTTGACGGTCGATAAAAGTCACAATATCAGTGAACATAGCTCTTCGGCGATGCTTTTCCTGGATGTCACATGCCACTGTTCGCCACTTGTCCCTCAATTTGTAGGGCAACTTCTTGATCACAGTGAGCATATTCGCAGGTGTGTTCAAGTCACATAGATTATACACATCCTTCATGGCATTGCAACATCCACGCAAGAACAGGCCGTATGATTGTAAAGCCTTCCCATCCTCCGACTTAATTGATGGCCATGAAAATATTTTGTCCATGTAGGCGGATGCTATAACATGATTATTTCCAAAGTGTTCATGGAGTAAAGCCTTTGCTATAGTGTATCCAGTGCCATCAGTCATGTGTTGGCAGCTTCTGACTAGCTGCTTTGGCTGCCCCCTGGTGTATTGCTCCAGGTAATACAGACAATCAACAGCATTGTCGGTCCTCCCCTCTATGGTCTGTTCAAATGACTGCATAAAAACATGGTATTGCAGAGGGTCGCCATCGAATATTTGGATGTCTCTTTTAGGCAGTGAAGCAAGACATTGTTGATGCACCAACATTGAAGTTATTTCGTTTTGTTTTTCCATTATAGACATAATGTTGTTCTGTTCACTGCTGCTGTTCCTGGAAAAAGGTTGTACATCTCTGTGAGGAGACAATGGAGGCGCTGCAGCCTTTGAGACCGTGCTCTGTGTCTTTGTGAGCGCTGAAGGCCCCTGGTGGAGATATTTGGCTCCATCAGATTGCCTTTGCTTTGGGCTTGAGCCTCCACGGTGTTGATTTATATCTCCAGGTTGTCCTCTTCCATCCTTTCCATCTTTATGTGCCGTAAAAGTATCTGCATTAATGTTGAGGCCCTTTTCAAAGTAAGATTCCATGCCATCCAATTTCTGAGAAACAGCACTCCGCACGCCTGATTTAGAGGCTCTTAAAACATTCACCTTTGCCACGGATGCGGCTATGTCTGCTTCAAGCTGAAGTTGTTCCTTTCGTTTTCTTATTTGCTCCTCCTGTTCTTCAAGGACGTGCCTTCGTTTTCTTATTTGCTCCTCCTGTTCTTCAAGGACGTGCTTTTCCTTGAGCAACTTTTGCCTAGCAAGTAAAGCAGCTACTTCAGCCTCGGCTCTGAGACATGCAGATGCAGTTGAGGAAACATTAGATCTTGAACGGTGGTTCCTGCTGCTTTGATTTGATACGCTGTCCCATGGTGCAATTTCATCCTGGGTGTCATGTTGAAGAATTTTATGAAACTGAGGCTTTTCTCCATTTTCAACATCCTCCTGTGCTCCATTTTTCTCATCTGAAGCCTTCTCCTGCTGGGGCCTTTCCGTATTAGTCTCTGACGGAGGTTTGCTTGGAGGTCTTCTGGTTACTGAGAACCAGGCTCTAACATCCTCAATAAATCCTTCATTGTGTTCATTGATTTTGGAGAACCAGTCATTTTGGGGGTTTTGTTCATCAGTTGGGATTAAGGGCATCAGAGAGTCATGCAATGCAATGGTATTTTCAGATAATTGCATCAAATCATCAAATTGTGCTTTAACCCCTGAAACATTTTCATCATCTTTCATAAGCTCTTTGAGAGACAATATCAGAGCTTGTATTTGGTACACTTTCCTTTTACGCTTCTTCTGGATTGACTCGATTTTATTTGCCAGGGCCTTCTCAGTGATAATTATTTTTCTTTTCTCCTTTTCAAGTTTGCCAACAGTTGAACCAGCCTTTATTTCACTCATTTTGAATGCGCAAAAAAATGATCGCAATGAGAATCCAATGCAAAGCCAGCCACATCAACAGCCACAGCAATCATATAAAAAGGCAGCGCATATTCAGCGCAGAGTCAAATCCACACGCAAACCGGGCCAAAAGGGCATCAAACGGCGGTCCAGACACCGCACAAACCCACGCAGCCACAATCAACACACCGACACGACAACGCTAGTTTCCACTCAGCAGTAACCCGTTCAAAACAAATAAATTTAACAGCAGAACGAAACAGGTTACATACCGCTGGTCACAATGCAATGTTGTCCGGCTGATGCGCTCTCAAGCGGTGAGCTCTGGGTCCCGTGTGTGGGTGTGGGATCAATCATTCAATAATTCAATAATCCACTCCGCGTCCGCGTGTGGGTTGTCGGGTCCTTCTGTGGCTCCAATCCGTCCAGGGCCCTATTCCACAAAGCTCGATAAAGTTCTAAGCCTCGATAAAGTTCTAAGCCTCGAAAATGTTACCTTGCGTTCGGTGCCATCAATGTGGCTCAAATAATTCGCTGCTTGGTTGAGCTCCTTCTGAGTCAGATATAATTAGCCTGGTCCCGACCAGGCTAAAACACAGGCTATAGTCATCCGTGCGTCAAAAAAGGCTCACAGGCGGAAACTAAACCCTGAACGAAAGTTCCTCATGTGTCTTTTAGGAAATATTAGTTCCCACTTCACATGAGATAGATAGATTAGATAGTTTGACTGTGTGATAGATAGATAATTTGATATTTTGAAAGTGTGATGATCGATAGATAGTTTGATTGTGTGATAGATAACTTGATATTTTGAAAGTGTGATAGATAAATCGATAGATCAATAAAGAAAAGAGTGTAAAAAAAAGAAGAAGTAATTGTCTCAACTTGCATTACTGTTGTCACAGCGGTCTGGCTGGCGTAGTGGTTAAGGCTGCGGACTCGAGTTCCAAAGGTTGCGAGTTCGAGACTTGACTAAGTCATTCTTTTATTTATTTTTTACATTTAACCGAAGATTTCATGCAAAGGTTTCAAACACCATTGTAATCGTGTCAGTTCTTGTAAATTAGCCTGCACCATAATTTTATAGCCTACAATACTTTTTTAGATGAGATTTTAGATTAGATTCAGACAACGAAATGCAGTAAAAAGTACGTCTGAAGAGGGATTCGAACCACCGATATAAAATGACGAATAAATCCTATGGCAGCGGTCGATACCACTAGGCCATTGTGGCGATATGACGGTTTGTAGCCTGCTGCGGATATCACCACAGTAGTAATATTCATTTATTAAAATATGAACATATAACAATAACTGGGGCTAGTATGACCTACGCATTTAATCGGTCAGCAATTTCTTGCCAAACCATTTCCCTCGCCTTGTTAATTGCGGCAGTATTGCACTATTTTACATCTTATTTTTCCGTCTTCATAAAAATCAATAATTCGGAATGCTGCGCAAATGTAGTACCCCTGCAGAGTGGAGTATCTTCATTTCGACAGATCGACACTTCAGGGCTTTTTATGTCTGCGTGCACGCGCCCATATCGAAGATTTGTAAGCCTGTCTTCTGTGAACACTCATGACACAAGGCTGATCCTCTTTCGAGGAATCACCTGAGGCTTGAATTCCAATCTCGAGTTGCCTGAGCGCCGCATTTATTTATAGCGCAGCTAAACTGATCCACCTTTAGTGGAATGACCCCCGGGTCAAATTGCAAGCAACAATCAGGATGACCATAAGAAAAAAAACGTGATGACCATAAGCTCTTGTTAAATCAGATACAGGTGTGAAAGAGATGATACTAATTGCAACCAAGATTCCTCCTGTGACAAGAGTATCAATTACCTCTGGGACTCATCTCCTTATTAGGTAATCCAGCTGCTACCAAACATTCGCAGCCGACATGCCTCCAGCGGGGGCTCCCACAGGCGTAACGTTAAACCTGCTTTTCGACTTTTTATCATAATTGGAGAAAACCCTTTGTCCATTTTCAATCTTTATTTTCTTAGTAGTTAATAGTTAATAAAAGTTAATAACAGCAATATTTCAGTTCAGTTCTATCAACAACATTGAAAATGAACCCACCGTTCTCCGTTGGCTATAACGTTGGCCTAGGCTACTTCATTGCAGTGAATTGTCCTCATGTATGGCGTTGAGGAGCAATAGCCTACGTTATATATCATGTAGCTGTCAATTTTGTTGATTCAATCTGATATCTGACAAGTTGACAACCGCTTTACATTATACTTCAGCCTCAGCTGACGAGGGCACAAGGCAGAGTCGCAATGCAGAGCTGAGGGGGGGGAGAACTGAGAATCAATCATATTAACCAGCTATTGTTCCCACCCTGCCTGTGAAAAGTGTGAAAACTTTGAAGGGGATGTTCTCTGTTAGTTGATTTGAGGGGTACCAACATTCAATTACGCATATCCTCTTCAACATTATTCCTATTTCAATGTATGACACATCATTTGAAAGCTTACAATCTGTCCTTTTACAAAAACCTTGCCCTACATGAAGACTTTTTCACCAGACCCTGTCACGTTTTCTCTATTTGATGGTTAGCCTAGTCTGTTGTCTATTAGTTGTCTTTACATTACAAAGTTGCTTGTTTGTTTGTACACAGAATCACTGTTATAGGCTACTGATTGTGACAATCAGAGCATATTTTTAAGTCGATGTGCGTGTGGGGGGCAAGGAGCGGAGTTAGGGATCATGGAAATGTTTCGAAAAGTAACTGAATTTCTCCTCGGTGGCCAGAGGTGGCAGATTTCAGATTTAGCTTTACGTTCTTATCCTTCTCTGAATCTTTGGCTTTGAACCTGTTGAACCTTTTGTATGCCCTTTTATGTTGAATGCCCTTGTGAGAATAACAGGTGCAAACTTTGCTCTGACGCTTTCGTAGATCTGAGCCTTGGTATCAGAATGAGTGATGCTCTATGTAATATGTTCATCATGATGCATGAATGACCAACAATATGTGTTGTCATGAATCTATGACAGTTGATTTGGCTGATTATACTAACAAAGGAGCTAATTGGACATTATATCAAAATCTGACCTTTTCAGTCTAATTCTGGAAAGTCAAACCTGAAATCAATTCCATCTTTGGGATACAATAAAGTGCTATTCTATTGTATTTGATTCTATTCCATAACAAATGAATCCTGCAGATTTGTATTTATTTGTTTATTTAAAAGGGACAATGGACAGTCATTGACTCTCCCTGAATTAGCTGGGTAGCTAAATTACATCAGCAGTCCCTGGGCAGGTAAATCCACATGGGAAATACGGCCTCAGATGTTATACACAATTTAAAACAGAATTACAGGACATACACACAACAAAAACATCACACTTAACACTCAAGAAAACATTACATCATAAAAAAATAAAAGAAAGAAAAAGGTTTTGGGTCTATGTGGTCAGTGGTCACATGATTGGTTATCTATCAGCCATGATTTCAGTTTTGATTTGAAGCCTGTCAGAGTGGAACATTGTTTCATAGAGCTGGGATTTGCAATTGTTTATGTTGTGTACATCAGAGCGCTGTACACCCCCCTCTGTAGAGATGCTACAGACCGAGAGTGAGAAATTGAAGAGTGGGCGGCCAGGTAGTGGGCGCCAGCAGAGCGTGCCAGGGCCAGGTGAACGTCGAGCGGGGCCCGACCAACCTCATCCTACTGATCCAGTCTCACTTCAGCCCTCCCCCTGGGCCTCTGGAACTCAGGTGCACATGCATCTATACATTATTTTCACACTTGTGTGCTGGCCTGAATCGTACTGTGCTGGCTCGGATATTTTCCTTGGCACATTGGCTTTCTAAAAGTAAACGGAACATAATTTGTGACGATGATTTTGAAGAGATCTATAATGTGAAGAGAAAGTAGGCTCAATCAATGACACACTCGCTAGTCAAGCCAAATTATTGCAATATATAGATACTAGGTCGTAGTGGGAATTACTCACCGACTCCATTGCATTCCGATATTTTTTCTTGGCTAGCGAGTGTGTCATGGAGTTTTGTTGAAATGTATGTACATTTTTCTGAATAAAATTGTTTGAGAATCAAATGTACATACATTTCAACAAAACTCCATGACACACTCGCTAGCCAAGAAATAATATCGCAATGCAATGGAGTCGGTGAGTAATTCCCACTACGACCTAGTATCTATATATTGCAATAATTTGGCTTGACTAGCGAGTGTGTCATTGATTTTCAACAATGAGATTTATTTACATTTTTCAGAATAAAAGTCTGAACATTTTGATTGATTGCCGACTTCTTCCCGCTTTCACCTCTACTATCACATATTACAAAAGTTTAAGTGTTGAAGAATCCACTAACAAACAACAGTTTTAGGATCACTAAATACTTATCATTTGTAAATTGGATTCACTGTCTCGTCTGCCGTAGGATATTGGGAAAGTGATAAATGGCTTGTAAACAAACTTACGTTTCAGGACTTATGCAAAAGCAAGGACTATGTGATCATCTAATTATTTGTAGTTATGTGTTTTTAGCATGTTGATGTTCTATCGGCATGTTATGATGTGCTAAACATGCAGTTAAATGTTCAAAGCGATGTTCCTTGCTAGCTACTGGAAGCTGTTTTGCGTGTGTTTTGATTCAAAGCAGGTTTCTCCGGTATTTGGTTTGAGTGATACCACTGATATTTATTAAAATAAGCATATCTTCTTCAACTATTTTCAAATTTCAATGTAAGACACATCATTTGAAAGCTTACAATATGCACTTTCATTGGTTTCATATTATTATGATTTTTTAACCGTGCCCTACTTGAGGACTTTTTCACCAGACCCAGTCCACATATCCCTAATGAGCTCAATACAACTGTTTTAACTTATCATAACCCCAAATATATGGTTGTTTGTAAAACAAAACAAAACAATGTATAGATAATACATATATTTTCATGCTTACAGCTATAGTTTTCTTTTAGTTTACATTTTGCACTGGTGCAATGCAAACACTTCTTAATCTCTTTATTTTCATTCTTTATTTAAAAAAAAGAATTTAAAAAAAATCCAATAAGGAGATAAATAATATTTCATAATTCACAGATGACCTTTCCACTAACAATTGTCTCTGGACCACGAATGACCTCATCTCATCTCCAAAGCATACTTCTACAGCAGGTATGATAATGCATGTCATATACCATCTTTCAGAGGTCTATCCTGACCAGTCATGCAGGGGAGGCTGGGGGAGGTAGAAATCGGAGGACAGGCTCATTGTAATGCATGGAATCTAATGAGATATGGTATTACCAGCAGGCTCCTCTTCTGAGATGGACGTGTTATACCTTCTCCCCAGTCAACTTCTTTCTGACAAGAATACAGTCCAAAGCATTGCTCTGAGCACCCTCTGCTGGTGAAATAGGAATAATGTGGACTTACCGTTGGCAATAGGAAGTGAATCAGTCATCAAAATAAAAAATGAGAGCCCCAGCCAGTGTTTGAGCGCAGTGGTGTTTCATTGACGATGACAACTATTAGGCCAACCCAAGTACAGTGGACACAGCAGAATATGCAGGAGTCATCTGAGGATTAAATGCTGAACAGGGGGTGGTGCATCCTTCTGTAAACCACTTTATTACTTTATTCAACTTGGTTTCCTTTAAAAATAAAAATAAAAAATCTATCCTTACTCAAACCAAGAAGTTCCCATTGGCACATTGAATCTGGACATGAAGGCATGTATAATCCAGTATAATAATCATATACAGTGGGTTCGGAAAGTATTCAGACCCCCTTACGTTTTTCACACTTTGACATATTGCAGCCATTTTCTAAAATCAATTAATTTAATGTATTTCCTCGTTCATACACACACAGCACCCAATATTGTCAGAAAAACACAGACTTGTAGACATTTTTGCAGATTTATTACAAAATAAACACTGAAATATCACATGGCCATAAGTATTCAGACCCTTTGCTCAGTATTTAGTAGAAGCACCTTTTTGAGCCAATACAGCCATGAGTCTTCTTGGGAATGATCCAACAAGTTTTTCACACCTGGATTTGGGGATCTTTTGCCATTCCTCCTTGCAGATCCTCTCCAGTTCTGTCAGGTTGGATGGTGAACGTTGGTGGACAGCCATCTTCAGGTCTCTCCAGAGATGCTCAATTGGATTTAAGTCAGGACTCTGGCTCGGCCATTCAAGAACATTCACAGAGTTGTTCTGAAACCACTCCTTCGTTATTTTAGCTGTGTGCTTGGGATCATTGTCTTGTTGGAAGGTGAACCTTCGGCCCATTCTGAGGTCGTGAACACTCTGGAAATGTTTTTTGTCCAGGATATCAATGTACTTGGCTGCATTCATCTTTCCTTCAATTGCAACCAGTCGTCCTGTCCCTGCAGCTGAAAAACACCCCCACAGCCTGATGCTGCCACCACCATGCTTCACTGTAGGGATGGTATTAGGCAGGTGATGAGCAGTGCCAGGTGTTCGCCACACATACCGCTTAGAATTAAGACCAAAAAGTTCGATTTTGGTCTCATCAGACCAGAGCATTTTATTTCTCAAAGTCTGGGAGTCCTTCAGGTGTTTTTTGGCAAACTCGATGCGGGCTTTCATGTGTTTTGCACTGAGGAGAGGCTTCCGTCGGGCCACTCTGCCATAAAGCCCCGACTGGTGGAGGGCTGCAGTGATGGTTGTCTTTCCAGAACTTTGTCCCATCTCCCCGCTGCATCTCTGGAGCTCAGCCAGAGTGATCTTTGGGTTCTTCTTTACTTCTCTCACCATGGCTCTTCTCCCCCGGATGCTCAGTTTGGCCGGACGGACAGTTCGAGGAAGAGTCCTGGTCGTCCCAAACTTCTTCCATTTAAGGATTATGGAGGCCACTGTGCTCTTAGGAACCTTAAGTGTAACATAATTTTTTGTTGTAGCCTTGGCCAGATCTGTGCCTTGCCACAATTCTGTCTCTCAGCTCTTCAGTCAGTTCCTTCGACATCATGATTCTCATTTGCTCTGACTTTACACTGTGAGCTGTAAGGTCTTATACACACAGGTGTGTGCTTTTCCTAATCAAGTCCAATCAATATAATTAAGCACAGCTGGACTCCAATGAAGGTGTAGGCCCATCTCAAGGATGGTCAGAAGAATTGGACAGCACCTGAGTTAAATATACAAGTGTCACAGCAAAGGGTCTGAATACTTATGGCCATGTGATATTTCAGTGTTTATTTTGTAATAAATCTGCAAACATTTCTACAAGTCTGAGTTTTTCTGACAATATTGGGTGCTGTGTGTGCATGAACGAGGAAAAAAAATGAAATTAATTGATTTTAGCAAATGGCTGCAATATGACAAAGAGGGGAAAATGTAAGGGGGTCTGAATACTTTCCGAACCCACTGGTATATATATATATATGTTACGGTACATGTGGGAAAACTAGGGTTAGGGTTAGGTGCTAGGGTTAAGGTTAGGGGTAGGGTTAGGGTTAAGGTTAGGGTTAGGGTTAGACATGCCAGCATGTACCAAGTAACCCTAGCACCTAACCCTAACCCTAGTTTTCCCACATGTACCGTAACATATATACGTATATATATACACCTTAAATACCATATATATATATATATATATATTAAATATAAGATTTCCTGATATGAAATGTGGTCAAATAAAATAATAAAAAAACCACAATGAGATTCATCTAGAATACCCTTTAATGTAGTGGTGTATGCAGAGTTTGAGTGTGTGAGCCAGTGTTGTGTTGTGAACCTTGCCCCTCAGTGTCATGGGAGTGAGGAGGAGGTGAGGCAGCTCCTGCAGCTGAGACAGCATCGACCCTCTGTCCTACGCCAGGGGGCCCGCGCCCACCCTGCCCCCCTACAGCCACCACCCCAGGGTATGCCTCCTCAATGACTTTAAACATACTTCAATTAGTATGTTTAAGTATTAGTAAAGCATGCCGAATTGACTGGGATATATATACTGTAGATGTATTCTGTTTATAATACAAATCATAATTCGAGTAGCCATGTTGTACACATCTCTCTGAAAAAAGAAAGAAACTAAAACACTTCACCATCTATCAATAAATTCAATACATAAGTGGCTGGTTAATGTGCTCCCATATAGTGAGTCCCATATCCCATATATTTCTTCATGTCGTCATCATCCACTCTAGCGGAGGCAGCGTCGGCTCAGCCCGTCCATCTGTGCAAGGTGGAGGTGGACCCGGGGAGTCATCGGCACTCCTCCTCTCCCCCGCACTCTGGCCCTTCTCCCAGACACTCTCACCACTCCTCTCCCTCTAGGAGGAGCAGTCCCACACACAGCAACAACATCACTGCCAGGCATCATGATGGGTGAGTGAGTCCATTACATAAAAAATAAAAACGAGGGTGAGGGCTGCCTGCATGATGGTGTATTTTACACTGTAACATACCCTTTTTTTTTATCCATGATGAAATCAAATGATCCAATGTTTTGGGGTAATGTTGTTCCATCTCCTCTCATTGCCAGATGACAGTAGGTTCCAGAATTAGTTTTTGTTTATGTACGCATATGTATGACTGACTGACTGACTGACGGAGTTCTCAGATCTCACGTCAATTTAAAGGAGATATTACTTGATTATTCCCTGCATGGAAATAGACATGAAACACACATACGGACAACAGCAGAAGTCCCTTGCTGCTGTCTCACTACTAATCACTTTACCCACTCCTCTCATAGCTGAAGTTCTTCATTTAACACATGTGTGGCACAGTCTGGTGAAAAGGTCCACATGTCTGCAATCCTCAAGTCGCGCAAATGAGCAAAACACTTTTAAATTTTTATTATGTGTTGTCCGTTTTTTTGCATATTACGAACATATTACGAACAACAAGTGTTGAAGAGCACACTCGATAATAAACTACAGTTTTAGGATCACATTTTTATTTTTTTTGTCTCGTCTGCCGTAGGCTACTGGGTAAGTGATACATGGCTTGTAAACAAACGTACGTTTGCAAAAGCAAGAACTGTGTGATCATCTAATTATGTGTAGTTATGTGTTTTTAGTGTGTTGATGTTCTATCAGTTGTGATGTGCTAAACATGCAGTTAGATGTTCTTAACGATGTTCCTTGCTAGCTTGCTAGATACTAACAGCTGTTTTACGTGTATTTTGATTTAGAGCGAGTTCTATCATTCAAAAAAGCAGCAACTCTTTTCAATGACACATCATTTGAAAACTTACATTCTGCACTTTCATAATCTGTAAAAAAAAAAAAAAGACCATGTCACATTTTGTTCCTTCACAAACAGGAGATTGACCTGCAAACATTGATTTGACAATTTTACTCTTGTGGCTGTGGCGGTAAGATTGTGGGGATACATTAAATACTACTAAAGCCACTAAGCTTTCAGGAAACTGACATCAGTTCTCTTCAGTCTCTAACAAACTGAGCTAAAAGCCTAGGTATTGATTGTCACTGATTCTCCCTCTGAGGTTGACCTCCTGCCCTCCCTCTGCAGCCTAGCTCTTCCCACCCCTGGTGGCTCCAGTGCTCTATTTCTGAACGGACATTGCCGTTGGCCAGGCTGTGACTCAGTATTTGAGGAATTTCCCAATTTTTTGAAGTAAGTGACAATTTCCAAGTTATCCGTCCAAGTTGATCGTACCGTAATACAATTAACTAGTTTTCATTATTTCACTTTCCCCATAATCCCAGAAATGGAGACAGTGTGAGAAACTGCACAGGTTATTTAAAAACATCTATTTTCAGCTACCCATTAGAGACTCATCACATTAGCCACATTGTCTGTACCAGTACACATGTTTTGAATGTCAAATAAAAATGTCACAGTAAAAAAATTGAAAGCATTATTTACTAGTCTCATATGGAGCATACAAACCTGCTTGTCTCCAAACAGCATCATGGTATTCTTTGATTATGATACAATCAGTGTATTCACTTAAGGTTAAATACACATGTGAATATTTGTTTAGTTTCGGGGACAGTCCCCATTAATTAACAGCAGTAAAGCAGTAAATGGAACAGCTTTAGCCTACATGGCTAATTCCCAGCTGTAGTCCCCGGTGAATTGAAAGTCATCTAATTGGTCATTGGACAAATGTAATGCATCACAGAGTAAATACCGTTGATATCCTGTCTCATATCTCCAGGCACCTCCATGCTGACCATGGTCATGGAGACAAAAGCACAGCACAGTGGAGGGTACAACAGGATATGGTGCAGTATATAGAGAACCAGGTCAGTCCATGTACTGTAGTATTAAAAAACAAAACAAACAGGGAGGTTCTATAGCTCCAACCGACATATTACTGACAAGTTGGCCACTTAATGATGAACCAATGAACTTGAATGAATCCTCTTTTAGCTGACTCTGGAAAAACAGAAGCTCTTCGCGATGCAGCTCCATCTGCACCTGTCTGAACTCAAATCTCCCGACTTGGTAGGTTCTGTCCAACCTCCTCTACCCTTTAACTGCTATGCACTTTGCGACGAAATGTTTCATTTGAATCGAGTTCCTTTGTCGAGTAATGCCCTCCAAATGACGCGACAGTGTTAATGTGGCCACAACAAGGCCGTCATCTCCGTCTCAGAGAGCAGGTTCAGACTGGCCCCACAGCCTGGCACTCCTCATGCCCCAAGCCCTAGCAGCAGATGGTGCATCGTGCGCTGTCACTAAAGAGTCAGAGGAGATGGCGCAGCACGAGTACTGGCCCACTGGCCCCGCCCACCTGCCAGGTAACACCTTCGCCCACCTGCCCCCCCCCTTCCTCCTCCATGCTGCTCTTTCCTCCACCGCCGCACTCCTCTACAACACAGGAGAACATTCAACATAGCACAACACCGGCCAGCCATGAAGGCTAATTCCCATTGGTTCCCATTGATTTCGCTTAGTAGCCTGTGACATGTTTCTCCATTAAAACACTTGAACAAAACACTGCTCTGCATTCCTTAAAGGGTTTGCTTGTTTACGTCTGGTGATGTTGGTTTCATATCTTTCAAATCTGATCCTCAACTCAAGAACAGGCTTGTTTTGCTTTGACTGGCCCGCAGATCTGGTGCCGAGTATGGAGTGTTACAGAGTCAACAACATCAGGCCTCCCTACACCTACGCCTGCCTGATCAGATGGGTGAGCTTTTGGATTTCAGAGAAGAGTCACAGTGCAAGAACGCATGTGCGATGTGATCCACTTATACCGGGTTACAAATAGGTAGCATGCTGGATAATCTCTGACATGATACTAGTGTATGTGAGGTTGTATGTGTAGAAAGTTCTGTTTAATTTCCTGTCTTAACGACATTGAACATTGTCACAGATTGATAAGAATAACTCATAGAGACAATAGGGCTTTTCACACTGCAGTTTCTTAGCATAGGGCTATCCTTATCCCAGGTTTAAGACTGGCCCAAGGCTAGCTTACCATTGATTCACACATGCAGTATTTGGGAGATTTCCAAACTGGGGTTAACCCTGAAAAAGTCAGTGCTAACCCTGCTCCAGAGCAGGATCAGCTGGCCCTGGGCTAAAGTTGGTGTTCGCCCACTTGAGAAAGTGCACCTGTGAACAGTTGCTTTGCCCCAGGCCTAAGGTGTTAGCCTGAATGCAGTGTGAAAAAGCCTAATGATAAAATATTGCTTGTGATAACATACTACATACAATATTGGAGTCATGCTAATGTGCTAATGGCCCATTGCCATATTTCCATTGTGTCTACAGGCTATACTGGAGGCTCCTGACAAGCAGCGTACTCTGAATGAGATTTATAACTGGTTCACCACTATGTTCTTCTACTTCCGGCACAACACGGCAACGTGGAAGGTTTGGCTTCTCTGTGGATCATGTTAGGAACCAAGAGATTTTTTTCGGACCACATAAGTTAACCAGTAAAAACTACAGGCCCCAGTTATAGCCTATGAGCTTAGAGTTTAACCTGGTTAGTATACATGGTTAGGAAAAACTCCTAGCCCTGCCCATGGCTGTGTTCGTAAATGAGCTCTGAGAGCACCCGGAGTGCACACTGGGTTCAACACCAAGTCATTTGATTGGACAAGAGGCATTCCATGAGTACTGATCAGATTTACAGAGCAAATTTACGAACGCAGCCCATGTTACAACTGAGTCTAGTCACAAATGACTTCTAGAATCCTAATGCATGTTTTATTCCAATTGCCCACAGAATGCTGTCCGCCATAACCTCAGCCTCCACAAGTGTTTTGTGAGAGTGGAGGGAGGCAAGGGGGCAGTCTGGACCGTGGATGAAACAGAATATCAAAGGAGAAAGGGACAAAAGTACCATAGGTACAGTACATTCTCTTTAAATCTAGGCATTAACTCCTTATAAACCACCTGTGTACCGTGTTACATCTTCATCTGGTGGGAAGTACACTGTGAATGGATTCACCAAGCCTTTTTGGGTTGTTGTCAATTCTTGGGAAAAATCCCAAGCTTTACAATCAATGGGAAATTATTATCAACACTAGCATTCCTTACGCTGATGAGGAAAAACTAAAAGATTTTGCCTTTTTAGACCTAGATGTTATGTTTACTCACCATACTTGTCAGTTAGTTTCTGTTGCCTACACTGCTACCGGCAATAACATAGGCTGATGCCTATGGGAATGCTAGTAGGAAAAAAGAACTTCCATTGTTGAGATGTTTTTCTGCCTGTATAGGAGGGGATAGAGGGGGAAAAGAGCCACTCCTTTTATTTTTGGTATCAGAAGCATACCTGTCAACATTGGGATTTGAAAATAAGGGATATTTTCCAAAAAATAAGGGATATCCCCCCTGCGCATCCCCGGGTCATCCTCTCCCCCCCCCACCATCCACAAACCATACCCCTTACATTTAGACTGTACACACAGTCAATCCTAATATCACCACTAGACAATCATAGGAGACCCCTTACATTTAGACTGTACACACAGTCAATCCTAACATCACCACTAGACAACCATAGGATACCCCTTACATTTAGACAAAGTTATACACTGTCAATCAACCACCTGCTTCAGTGCAACAAGAATTAAGTAGTTCCTACATTAAGTAAGTGACTACATGTGGTCAGAATAAGATACCTGGTTGAAAGTAAAATACTTTGAACATCCCTGCATGAAAACACAAAAGGGCATCTAAATTCAGCACATTTATTTATACATTACTTGACACCATGATGTCAATGGGAAAAGAGCGGCGCAAAGCTACCAGCGATCATTTCAAAACAGCGATAATCGAGGCTGTGTTCGTAAAAAACGCTCTGGAAATCTGATCACCACTCATGGAATGCCTCTTATCCAATCAAATTACTTGGTCCCTTTATGCCGTTGCACCTAGTGTGCGTTCCGGCACTCTCAGAGCAAAAATACGAACGCAGCCCAAGAAACGAGAGGAGACAAGTCAACTCTGACATGGATATAGCGATTGTGGCATGCGTCTAACGTCTAACAATTAAGTGTTAAATTATATTTTATTATAGGTTAAAAATACAGGAGATTTACGGGAAAATATTTAAACGGGAGCACAGCGGGAAAGAAATGTAAAATACGGGAGAATCCCGGGAAAAACGGGAGGGTTGACAGGTATGATCAGAAGTGCATGTCTGTCTGTGACGGGGTGTATCTTTTCATGAATCACTCTCAGCTGGATGGCTCACGTTCATTTATTCTGTAGAAAACATACAGTGCATCAATTTGTGGACACGGTTGCAGGGTCATCAGGCTAGATTCCAGTCAGTGTTTTCAGATGAACTGACCATACAGTAGTCACTCATACTACACAAATTATAACAATAATATGAAACAAAAATACAAAATGTGTAGACTACATAAATCCTCACTTGTGTGATCGTATAGTGGTATTTGAACAGTCAAGTCAAACAATCAATTATATATATTAACAATAACAATACAATAGAAAAACAGCGCAACTGGAATACACGCATGCACACCACGTGCAACACATGGCTGCAACCTGACTGCTAGGTTAGCTGGTGCAAACTAGCGAGGTGGAAAACCCAACCTCATACAATACGGTCTACTAACTTTGGCAGAAAAACAGACATACAATAGCACAACAATAATAATATTACCTGTAGAAAACATACAGTGCATCAATTTGTGGACACGGTTGCAGGGTCATCAGGCTAGATTCTAAAATGATGTTACACACGGACATTCACGTTAGCGCCATCATTGTTAACAACAGAAAACTCACATTAACAAACTTGTGATATGTTCCAAACTAAAATACTATGAATGGGAAACTCAAAACAGCTATCTTACTTATCAAACATTCAAATAAAACATAGGTACATTGATAATCTCTCAAACGATATTCGATCTCAGACCCTGTAGAAAACGTGACCTACCCAGTCAGTGTTTTCAGATTAACTGAGCAGGATCACGTTGCGTCCCACGCTATGCACTGTACAGCTTTATTTACACAGCATCCGGGTCACGGATATACCCCGGATATACCACGTCATTAAACCCCTAGAGGGCGCAGTTTAGCTCTATTTTAGCTATAATTGAACTTGAACTTTCTACTCCGTTACATACACCCCCCTTAAATTATACTAAAATGGGGCAACAGCATGAAAACCGGAGGACAGTAAAAAAAACAGGAGCGAAAAAACAAACAATTGACAAAACAAAAAAAAACAACGTGGATCTCGAGCACTGATGTACCAAAACTCAACATTATAAATTCTTCCATAAGAAGTGTGTAAGGACAGATTGGTACCAAAGCCCGTACTTATCACTAGGACTGTTACGATTATTCGACGTCATCGACGTCATCGACTACGTCAATACGTCGGTTTGCGTAATATGCGTCGGTTAGTCGTAAATAAACAAAATGGCTGCGACCAGTGCAAACACGGAGAGAGTTAGCGATTAGCGATGTTAGCTTATAGCCAGTTTAACAGAAGTAACTTCACTTTTAACATTACTTCCCGTGGTCGTAGCGGGCTGGCTGACGGCTTAAAATGACCGTGATGACCTGTAGACCTTATCCAGCTATAGTCTTGTGTTTCTACCCCGGGGCATAGCCCTATTATCTCCATATTTATCTCCTAAAACAGTACTAGCTAAGCTGTTGTGTTTACCACAGTCCTGTTCTGACTGGTCGCGGGCCGTAAGTGATGCTTGTCTCACAACGGAACAGTTTGTCAGTGTGTGTGTGTGTGTGTGTGTGTGTGTGTGTGTGTGTCTGTGTGTCTGTGTGTCTGTGTCACGCATGTGTCACGCATGTTTGTGTATCTTTGTCTCTGTGTGTGAGTGTGACATGCTCACATTCCTCCACAGTAATGCCTAAGGTGGAGGGGGGAGAAGGGAGAGAGGGGGGGAGAGAGCTAAGGGGGGAGGGGGAGAATGTTATGTTTGTTATTGAGATTGTTATTGTTAAAGATTGTTACTGAGAGGTATACGGTATTCCGGTTAGAATTTCACTTTTTTACAGAATTTACTGCATTACTTGCACTTTTCCTTTTACTTGAAGTTAACTTTTATAATATTATATTTTATGTTGGACTGCAAGAAAGAGAGGATCTTTTTTGTTG
Organism: Nansenia antarctica; assembly: GCF_963989245.1. Lineage (NCBI taxonomy): Eukaryota > Metazoa > Chordata > Actinopteri > Argentiniformes > Microstomatidae > Nansenia > Nansenia antarctica. The sequence continues at coordinate 29,687,008 of NC_137676.1, forward strand.
TGTGGAATATTGCCCTGCAGTGCAAGAATATTGAATAAAAGACTGAAATGTTGATAAGAGAAGTTTTTGACATTTATTTGGGGGAAATTAAGTGATACATTAACCGAACAGCAAAAAAATAATCGTTAGACTAATCGTTAAATTAGTCGTTAGAATAACCGACTAATCGAACAAATAATCGATAGATTAATCGTTAGAAAAATAGTCGTTTGGGACAGCCCTACTTATCACAGAGGAGAAAGAGATGCCATCTACATCCCACAGTTGTACATAACTTTGCCCTTACAAGAGGATCTCATGACTCTAGGTCACGACTCAGACCGGAAGCAAAATAAATAAAGAAAAAAAACTGGATGCACTACGCCCCTACATAGACGCCGCAATGAAACTAAATGCAGAACCTATGAAAGGCTCAGTACTCCCTTTAAGCATCTGCCCTGACATCTCACAAATAAGCCTATTTGGGTTCCTAACACTCCTCCCACATCTCGTGACAACTGATGGAACTTGAGCACTCTGTGAACGTGTGCAAACTACCAACTCCGGCTCAACCTCAACTAGAATTGGGAGGTCACCATGGGCATCACATCTAGCTTCAGGTGAGTGTACTGTGTCACATACTGTGTCAGGGGGATAATCAGTGTGGCAGTCAGGTACAGAGTCATCAGGAACACTATCCAGCAACTCATCTGGTCGGTCTTCCTTCGAGGCATTCGGCACGGGCATAGTCCCTCCGTTGACTTCTTCCTCATGGATGCTCTCTGCCCCCGCATGCTCAGGTGACTCCAATACCCAGTCCCTGGTGCGCAACCGAGAGGCCTCTTCAACATCAGAGGTGACAGAGCCCTGAACACTGGCACAGGAAGCTATAGACTGCGACTCCTCTAGGGATGCCGGGTTCCCATCTTGTTCCGGAACTGTCAAGAAGTCAACCGGAAGCAGCATGTTCCTGTGTACAACCTTCTCTCTATTCGTGACAACATCTCTGATCCTGTACACGTTGATGTCCGATCTCACAGACACCACATCGAAAGGAGTTGATTCCCACCGGTCTGCGATCTTCCTCTTCCCTCTCTCACCTCGATTGGCAAGCAGCACTTTGTCACCAACACCCAACGGCAGTCCTCTGACCTTCCGGTTGTACAGTTTGGCGTGGCGATCTTGTTCCCTGATGGCATTCCTTTGAGCGATCTGTGCTGCTTCAGAAAGATCTCTCCTCAGATGTTGCACAAACTCATGACGACTGACAACGGCATCATCCTCCAGCACATGATGAAACATGACATCCACGGGCAGCCGTGGGACCCGTCCGAACATCAGGTAGAATGGCGCGAAGCCCGTGGTCTCATGCACAGTGGAGTTGTAGCAGAAGGTCAGTGTCTGGAGCATCTGTGGCCACCTGGACTTGCTCAGTGGAGGGAGAGCCCTTATCATGCCCCCGAGGGTCCTGTTGAACCTCTCTGTGACGCCGTTGCCCATGGGGTGGTATGGAGTCGTATGGGACTTATGCACACCTGCCATCTCTAGTAGATCTTTTAGAAGCCGACTCTCAAAGTTAGCTCCCTGATCCGAATGGATTCTTTTGGGGAACCCATATATGCAAAAAAACTTGTCCCATAGACAGCGGGCAACTTGTTTCGCAGTCTGGTTCCGACAGGGGAAGGCAAGAGCTACTTTAGAAAAATGGTCCGTAACAACAAGAACATCAATGGTCTTCTTGTCGCTCTGCTCTGCGGTCCAAAAATCGATGCACACTAAGTCCATAGGAGCTGAAGTGCGGATGCTCTCAAGGGGTGCTCGGGCGTGTGGTTCAGGAGTCTTCCCCAAAATACATCTCTGACAGTGCTTCACGTGATTCTCAACATCCCTCTGCATGCCTGTCCAGAAGAATCGTTCACTGGCCAGAGAGGATGATCTTGAGCGACCCTGGTGGCCAGCAGCATCGTGGACTCCATGCAGGACTTGTCGCTTCAGAGCTTCTGGAGTGACGAACTGAAAGATCCTCTTGTCCCTGATGCGGTCTCTCTTCACACGGTAGAGGAGTCCACTACGCACTCTCAGCTTCTTCCAGTGTTTCAACAGCCTGAGCACACAGCTAGACTCAGCTGCTCTCTCGTGTGCATTTGGTTTCCTATGTCGCTGCATATAAAAGAGAACCCTGCTCACTACAGCATCTTGTTGCTGGAGATTGTGTAATTGACTCTGTGGGATGGCGATGGAAGGGTCTTCCTCGGGCAATTGCAAATACTCCGGATTAATGTAGGGCAGCTGAGAAACACCCCCAGTGCGATGGACGTCCATGACAGCAGACACCTCCTCAGCACTAATGGCACCTCCAGAAGACTCAGGACTCAGGACCTCATCTGTGTCGACATTAGTGTGCTGAACACCTTGACAGTTGGTAGTCAGCCGGAAAGCGTCCTGCACCGTACCAGCCACTACTCCATTCACCTGATCCAGCAAGGACAGGTAAGGCTCCCTCACCAGGCGATGGCTCACACAGGACTTAACAAATGGCTCACGGCTCAGCGCATCAGCGACTATGTTCTTAGGCCCTGGGATATAATTCAGATCGAAATCATATGCAGCAAGTTTGGCCACCCACCTCTGTTCGCATGCATCTAACTTGGGCTTCGTTAGGATGTAGGTCAAGGGGTTGTTATCCGACCACGCTGTGAAATGCACTCCCTTCAGCCAGTGGGAAAACTTCTCGCATACAGCCCACTTCAATGCCAGGAACTCAAGTCGGTGAGCTGGATAGTTCAACTGAGCATGTGACAGCGTCCTACTAGCGAAGGCAACTGGTCTTGCAACTTTATCACCAGGCTGGAGCTGAGAGATGACGGCGCCAATCCCATCGAATGAAGCATCCACTGCTAGGATAAATGGCTTTGGGAAATCAGGATGGGCCAGGGTTACAGAATGCAGGAGATCGCGCTTCAATGTCTCGAAAGCATCCCTACACTCGGGCGTCCAGTTAGCTGGTTTGAGCTTTACAAGATTGTGACATTTCTTCACTGGTTTTCTCCCTCTACGTGCCTAGATCGGATACCTGTACTTGGCTAATGGCTTCAACCTTTCCAGGGTCCGTCTGCACTCCTGACTCATTGATGATATGGCCGAGAAACCGTACTGATTTCCGCAGAAGATAGCACTTCTTTGGAGCCAATTTGAGATTGTTGTACTTGAAACGAGAGAAAACCATCTCTAGACGCTCGAGTGCCAGCTGTTCTGTAGGAGCGAAGACCATAACATCGTCTAGGTAGCACAATAGACTGGTGAAATTCTGATCCCCAAAGATCGAGAGCATCATCCGCATGAATGTAGCCGGGCTGTTGGACAACCCTTGAGGCATCCGGTTATATTCATGCAGGCCAAAGGGAGAGGAGAACGCAGTGTATTTCTTGTGGTCCTCATGTAAAGGCACGTTGTAGAAACCAGAGGTAAGGTCCATTGTGGAGAAGTAGGCATTACTACCTAGTGCAGCCAGCGCGTCAGCCTGATGAGGCAGCGGATGTGCGTCTTTCGTTGTCCTCGCATTAAGCCATCTGAAGTCCGTACAGATGCGCAACCCTCCATCCTTCTTCCACACAAGAACCAAGGGCGAGGCATATTCGCTGTTGGACTTACGAATTATGCCCTTCTCCTCCATGTCGTTGATGGCAGACCTCAGCTTCTCGTAGTGGTTCGGTGGCACTCTGCGGTAGGGCAGGCGAAATGGCCTCTCGTCCACCAGATGTATCTTGTGCACGAAGTCAGACGCCTCACCACAGTCCAACTTGTGGCGTGAAAAGATTGACTCGTATTTCACAACAAGCTGACAAAGCTTCTCTCTCCACAGGTCAGAGACTTCACACGCGTCCAAGTCTAGGTCGCGTAGACCAAGTTCCTCCAGTGCCTTTCTGATGTCTTCTTTGGGCCTTGCTACAGACTCACCAGTCACGGATTGTGGGGAAGACTGAATGTGGTCGGGCGGGGACAGATCTTCAGCGGCAATGCAGGGAAACACGTCCGCCAATTTGGTGTTTCGCTTCAGCACTACCGGCTCACCGGTGGGATTCACAACCTTCATAGGCAGCCATCGGTCGCCCCACATCGGCGTAACAACTCTGCCAACCAGAACTTTATTCGGTCTGCATCTGGACTGAGTTGGTTCCACTACCACCGTACTGCCCTCTGATATAGGTGCCGACACAGGGAGTCTGCCCCATACAAGATGCTCACTATTTGGCTGTAGCATCACACACTGTTGTAGCTTCAGTGTGCCAACCTTCTCAGGCACTGTCTCACCCCTCCATCTCTCTGTATTGGAAAGGAGAGAGAAGAAGTGATGACAGTCCCCATCACTGCCACCACCATGTTCAGATATCAGCCGCCAATAGCTGTCAGTCTTCCTCATCAACTCTAGGATTTTCTTGATGGCATTACTGCCTAGTATCATGTCATCGGTCTGTCCAGGCACCACAAGCATTGGGATGACCATCTTGCAGTCATACACCACCACATAGACATTGTATATTGCCTTAGGTACAACTCGGTGACCACCACATCCTCTCAGATCAGGGTTACGCTGCAAGAGACGCGCCTCCGCAGCCTCGCTAAGCGTGCATGCCATAGAACCACTGTCTATCATCGCTGGAACTCGTCAAGTACATCTTGGACCTCTACAGCAGTCCACTTATCGATCGTCTTTGATCTGAAAGTCATGGCAAGCTCTTTGGATGGACAGTTCCTGATGAACATACGTGTCACCTCCAGGAGAGGGCACTCAAGTGTTTTACCTTGTTCTTTGAGGCGATCAGTGGCAACATCTGCAGCTTGATTGAGGCGTAGCCAGTAGTCATACGCATCCTCACCACTCTTCGGCAGCGTGGTGTAGAAGTCGGCTAGGGAGATAGGTGAACAGGGAACAGCAGCAAAATGCTTACGTAGAAGACCATAGATGGCCTCTGGGTTTTCAGCGACATTAATGCCACTGCTCCTCGTCCCATACTTCACTACATCCTTAGCCCTGCCCCTGAGATGGGTGAATATTCCTTCCGCCTGCTGATCTGCTCTGATGTTCGCCTTCTTCACATAACTCCTCATTATGTCTTCCCACTCACGCACATTCACTGCGTCCTTATCATCCCCTCTGAACGTTGGAGGCTCCTTCACCCTCCTGTGAGGTACCAACTGGGCTTGGGACAGGTCTAGACTCTGGGTGGATGTATCAGTGGGCTCGGTCTGTGCATGTGCAGTGCTAAGAGGGGGTAGCGTTGAGTCAAGGCGTGCAAGTATGCTATCTGCCAGCTGTAGACCAACATCTCTAATTATGTCACTCATCTGGCTCACTACATCAGGTAACTGGAAAGCAGAGATTGGGGATGGGGTATCACTGACCTGTGTGCTCGGTGCATGATCAATGTCGTGGCTCTGAGAAGGAACTGTGTCCCCACTAACTGAAAGGGCCCCAGCAGCATCCTGACTACCCACAACATGAACATCACCCCCCTGAACAGGACTATTATAACTCAACACTGGAATCCCCCTACCTCCACTGAGGAGCATCGCTCTACCCCTCCCAATGCTACTGCTTAGTGGCGTACTGAAACATCCTGGTCTGTAGCTCATGTTGAATTACAATTCAATAAAACAGTATTATACAGACTAATCAGATAAAAGACCAGTAAAGAAAAATGTCACCAAAACAGCAATAAAACTAAAATAAATCACAGATCACATGTGTGATCACATTCATTAATTCAACAAATCACTTGTGCATAACATCACCGAATGAACTGAGTGAAACCATACGCCGCCCACCAGACAGCACGCAGGAGCGGTCCAGCAGAGTGGTCCAGCAGAGTGGTCCCGGGTCAAGGTGAAGAGTTGACTTCAGGTCCATAGGTCACGGCACCAATGTGACGGGGTGTATCTTTTCATGAATCACTCTCAGCTGGATGGCTCACGTTCATTTATTCTGTAGAAAACATACAGTGCATCAATTTGTGGACACGGTTGCAGGGTCATCAGGCTAGATTCCAGTCAGTGTTTTCAGATGAACTGACCATACAGTAGTCACTCATACTACACAAATTATAACAATAATATGAAACAAAAATACAAAATGTGTAGACTACATAAATCCTCACTTGTGTGATCGTATAGTGGTATTTGAACAGTCAAGTCAAACAATCAATTATATATATTAACAATAACAATACAATGCATAGAAAAACAGCGCAACTGGAATACACGCATGCACACCACGTGCAACACATGGCTGCAACCTGACTGCTAGGTTAGCTGGTGCAAACTAGCGAGGTGGAAAACCCAACCTCATACAATACGGTCTACTAACTTTGGCAGAACAACAGACATACAATAGTACAACAATAATAATATTACCTGTAGAAAACATACAGTGCATCAATTTATGGACACGGTTGCAGGGTCATCAGGCTAGATTCTAAAATGATGTTACACACAGACATTCACGTTAGCGCCATCATTGTTAACAACAGAAAACTCACATTAACAAACTTGTGATATGTTCCAAACTAAAATACTATGAATGGGAAACTCAAAACAGCTATCTTACTTATCAAACATTCAAATAAAACATAGGTACATTGATAATCTCTCAAACGATATTCGATCTCAGACCCTGTAGAAAACGTGACCTACCCAGTCAGTGTTTTCAGATGAACTGAGCAGGATCACGTTGCGTCCCACGCTATGCACTGTACAGCTGTATTTACACAGCATCCGGGTCACGGATATACCCCGGATATACCACGTCATTAAACCCCTAGAGGGCGCAGTTTAGCTCTATTTTAGCTATAATTGAACTTGAACTTTCTACTCCGTTACATGTCCTCTCTGTATTAGCTGGATTTTCAACCTGTAGTGTAGGCTATTATAAGGCTGCATTTACACTGCAGGTCGTAATGCCTAGTTCCGCCTGCTAACGCCTGCTTACATCTACTTAAAAAAAAAAAAAAGACCCATATCTGATACCTGTGCTTATACTTGCGTAACACTTGAAAGAACCTGCATGCATACATGAGGGTTTCGTTGCCGGACGCGTCCTAGCGATTCCCACCCGAGTTGGGGTAGACCACGCCAACTTCTGGAATATGTAGGGGTGTTTTTCTCAAACACAAACACAATCACTGACACACAAGAATAGGCGCGCGTTCCAGGGCCCACAGGGCAATGAGAGCCGCGCCCGGCCGCTTGCGGCCGTGCCCGCGGCGAACATTGACCGTTGGCCCGCGGCCGAGTTGCATACAGAGATGGGTAACCTATATCTAATCGTGCACCCCGTGTTACGTCACAAGCTAAAATCCAATGGGGTTGCGGAACGACCTGCGGGGCGGAAGAACAAGATACAGAGAACACCCCTACATATTCCAGAAGTTGGCGTGGTCTACCCCAACTCGGGGCGTGGTCTACCCCAACTCGGGTGGGAATCGTTAGGACGCGTCCGGTTAGATCACAGTCAAAATGACATATCCGATTCGTATCAGATTTATTTCCACATATGATTGAGGCCTGAATCGGATCTGAGAATATCAGATTCAATGTGCTTTTTTACTGCTTACACGTACATGTTACATATCCGATCTGTCACGTGAGATTTATTTTAATTTTTATTGTGTCACTTCGACCTGGCAGTGAGATCAAAACACACTCCCAGGCCTATAACATGGTGTGACCTTAACCAGTGTCAGTCAAGCCTGACAATAATGCTATGTGTGTATACATATAAATATGTATATACATATATAAATGTACAATAAAAAAGATTTCCCTTAAAGCCGATTTCCCCCGAGTCTCCGCACGTACACGTGTTCAGCTCCATAGATCTAGCAATTAGCTGCATACAGCACATCTAACAGGTATATGAGTGAAGGCCCAGGACACAGACTTCTCTCTTTCCCATTTGTGACACGGTCTGGTGAAAAGGGCAGCATGTCGGCAATTCTCAAGGCGCGCAAATGAGCAAAAAGCTTATTTTTTAAAGATCACTAAATACTTATAATTTGTGAATTGGATTCACTGTCTCGTCTGCCATAGGTTACTGGGTAAGTGATACATGGCTTGTAAACAAACTTACCCTAACACTCTGGTCACTTTTTTAAACACTAAGACTTTTCCCCAATTTTAATTTAAATTCCTGGATTTTTTCGAGATACCTGAAGTATCCAGATCAAAACGAATATACAGCTGGTGCATGAAATGGCAGATTGTAAGCCTTCAAATGATGTGTCATACATTGAAATCTGTTGAAAAAGTTGAAGATATGCGTATTTGAATGTTGGTACGTCCTCGGACGAGCGCTCCATCGGCGCTTCCAGTCATCCCGATCTACCATACATCTGACTAGCTCGGTACTTTCTGGTCCTGCATCTTTCTTGAGTACATCCATGTTACGCCCCCTGGTGACTCGGGGTAGAAGGGCGCAACATAGAGCAACAAGAAGGACAAGTGAGGGTGCAGTCACACAAAAAACAGGAAACTAAGGGTTGCAATTAACTTGATATTTATTGATACAGCAACACAGGGAACAGAGAGGACTAACAGTGGCACCAAATAAAAGTAATCAAAATAATAACCCCCACCCCCCCCCCTTTACAGGTGCTAGGCACCTCAAAAGTACAGTGGGTGGTGCTCACTCTAAACTGGGGTGCTAGACAGCAGGTATGTCCTACGTATGTGCAGATGTAAACCCAGGGTATCTCAACTAGTCATCTGTCCCTGTGTGCACAAATAAACATAAATGATTAACAAACAAAATACATAAACAAGGTAATATAATAAATGGAAACTTACATAAATCATCTAAATCATCTAAATGAACAAAACAAATAACACAAACAAAACCAAACAAGGCTCAACCCACCAGAGCCCTGCCACAGCTCAAAACAGGAGAGCAAGAGAACACTGAGGACACTGAACATTTATAGGCAAAGACCAGGTTGATTGTTGATCAGAAACAGGTGTGTGGAATGATGGGACTGGAACTGTCATGCCAAAAGCTGCCGCTGCCAAAAGCTGCCGGCCTATCGCGTCACGACCAGCTGGCACGCGCACGCGTCACGACCAGCTGGCGACTGTGACACATCAGTCTAGTGTTTTTGAAACCTCCGTTTTGACAGCGATTAGCGAAAAGCTGTAATTTGCCTCTACAAGTGTTAATATGTCATTTTATGAAGTTTTAATATATATTCACAAAATGTATCCGGTTTATCAAAATAACCCGTTTATATAAAGAAAGAAACGGAGGTCTGATCAGCAGATCATTTCTCATAAAGTTGCAAACGCAACTTGAGCCCTGGACTAAGCATCCTAATATGTCATTTTATGAAGTTTTAATATGTTTTCAGGCGAGAAAGTAACCATATATATTCACAAAATGTATCCGGTTTATCAAAATAACCCGTTTATATAAAGAAAGAAACGGAGGTCTGATCAGCAGATCATTTCTCATAAAGTTGCAAACGCAACTTGAGCCCTGGACTAAGCATCCTAAAACAATGCACAGCAATTCAACTTAATTTTTAAAAATGCGCGTTTCGTTCAAGATCCATTAGAGTAGGACATGTACAGTTATGATAAGTACAGTCATATGTAACTTAGTAGTTGATATTGTAATAAAACGTGCCAATGTCAGACGATGAACAAACACACCACGAGTCCACACTGATTCAGAAAACGGAATAAACTTTATATATATATATACACAACACTTTGAAAATTCATAGGGGGGAATTCATCAGGGGAATAACGTTTGCAAAAGAACTGTACAGGTTACAATCAGGTATATAATAATAGTTAGGGAGTAACATATCATTCACAAATTCAACAATAATAGAACCAGTACATACGTATGTTACACAGTCAACTGTTAAATGGGACAATGACAAGCTGGTCTGTGTCCAGAGGGGAGAGAAGAAGAACAAAGGATGGAAGCATTGGATTGAAGGAGGAGAATTATACTTGGTGAGCTAAACAGCTAAACAACTAAACAACTAGACAACTAGACAACTAGACAGCTAGACAGCTAGACAACTAGACAACTAGACAGCTAGACAGCTAGACACCAAGACACCAAGACAGCTAGACAGCTAGACAGCTAGACAGCTAGACAACTAGACAACTAGACAGCTAGACAGCTAGACAGCTAGACAACTAGACACCAAGACAGCTAGACAGCTAGACAGCTAGACACCAAGACACCAAGACAGCTAGACACCAAGACACCAAGACAGCTAGATAGCTAGACAGCTAGACAACTAGACAACTAGACAGCTAGACAGCTAGACAACTAGACAGCTAGACAGCTAGACACCAAGACAGCTAGACAGCTAGACACCAAGACACCAAGACAGCTAGACACCAAGACAGCTAGACAGCTAGACAGCTAGACAGCTAGACAGCTAGACAGCTAGACAGCTAAACAGCTAGACAACTAGACAGCTAAACACCCTGACAGCTAGACAGCTAGACAGCTAGACAGCTAGACAGCTAGACAACTAGACAGCTAAACACCAAGACAGCTAGACACCAAGACAGCTAGACAGCTAGACAGCTAGACAGCTAGACAGCTAGACACCAAGACAGCTAGACAGCTAGACAGCTAGACAGCTAAACAGCTAGACAGCTAAACAGCTAGACACCAAGACAGCTAGACAGCTAGACAGCTAGACAGCTAAACAGCTAAACAGCTAGACAGCTAAACAGCTAGACAGCTAGACAGCTAAACAGCTAAACACCAAGACAGCTAGACAGCTAGACAGCTAAACAGCTAGACAGCTAAACAGCTAGACAGCTAAACAGCTAGACAGCTAGACAGCTAGACAGCTAAACAGCTAAACACCAAGACAGCTAGACAGCTAGACAGCTAAACAGCTAGACAGCTAAACAGCTAAACAGCTAAACAGCTAAACAACTAGACAACTAGACAACTAGACAGCTAAACAGCTAAACACCAAGACAGCTAGACAGCTAAACAGCTAGACAGCTAAACAGCTAAACAGCTAAACAGCTAAACAACTAGACAACTAGACAACTAGACAACTAGACAACTAGACAACTAGACAGCTAGACAGCTAGACAACTAGACAGCTACTATACATATCTACTATACATAGTTACACACAACACAACACAACACACTGGACCCAAACACACAGCACAACACACTGGACCCAAACACACAACACAACACACTGGACCCAAACACACAACACTAGTCTCTAGGTTGAGTCTCTAGGTTGAGTCTAGTTGTTTAGCTGTCTTGGTGTTTAGTTGTCTAGCTGTCTAGTTGTCTAGTTGTCTAGTTGTTTAGCTGTCTAGCTGTTTAGCTGTCTAGCTGTCTTGGTGTTTAGCTGTTTAGCTGTCTAGCTGTCTAGCTGTCTATCTGTCTAGCTGTCTAGCTGTCTAGCTGTCTATCTGTCTAGCTGTTTAGCTGTCTAGCTGTCTTGGTGTTTAGCTGTCTAGCTGTTTAGCTGTCTAGCTGTCTAGCTGTCTTGGTGTCTAGCTGTCTAGCTGTCTAGTTGTCTAGCTGTCTAGCTGTCTAGCTGTCTTGGTGTCTAGCTGTCTAGCTGTCTAGTTGTCTAGCTGTCTAGCTGTCTAGTTGTTTAGCTGTCTAGCTGTCTAGCTGTCTTGGTGTTTAGCTGTCTAGTTGTCTAGCTGTTTAGCTGTCTAGCTGTCTAGCTGTCTAGTTGTCTAGTTGTCTAGCTGTCTAGCTGTCTAGCTGTCTTTGTGTCTTGGTGTCTAGCTGTCTAGTTGTCTAGTTGTCTAGCTGTCTAGCTGTCTAGCTGTCTTGGTGTCTAGCTGTCTAGCTGTCTAGTTGTCTAGCTGTTTAGCTGTCTAGCTGTCTAGCTGTCTAGCTGTCTAGTTGTCTAGTTGTCTAGCTGTCTAGCTGTCTTTGTGTCTTGGTGTCTAGCTGTCTAGTTGTCTAGTTGTCTAGCTGTCTAGCTGTCTAGTTGTCTAGCTGTCTAGTTGTCTAGCTGTCTTGGTGTCTTGGTGTCTAGCTGTCTAGTTGTCTAGCTGTCTAGTTGTCTAGTTGTCTAGTTGTCTAGTTGTCTAGTTGTCTAGCTGTCTAGTTGTCTAGTTGTCTAGCTGTCTAGCTGTCTAGCTGTCTAGTTGTCTAGCTGTCTAGCTGTCTAGCTGTCTTGGTGTCTTGGTGTCTAGCTGTCTAGTTGTCTAGCTGTCTAGTTGTCTAGTTGTCTAGCTGTCTAGTTGTCTAGTTGTCTAGTTGTCTAGCTGTCTAGTTGTCTAGTTGTCTAGTTGTCTAGTTGTTTAGCTGTTTAGCTCACCAAGTATAATTCTCCTCCTTCAATCCAATGCTTCCATCCTTTGTTCTTCTTCTCTCCCCTCTGGACACAGACCAGCTTGTCATTGTCCCACTTAACAGTTGACTGTGTAACATACGTATACTGGTTCTATTATTGTTGAATTTGTGAATGATATGTTACTCCCTAACTATTATTATATACCTGATTGTAACCTGTACAGTTCTTTTGCAAACGTTATCCCCCTGATGAATTCCCCCCTATGAATTTTCAAAGTGTTGTGTATATAAAGTTTATTCAGTTTTCTGAATCAGTGTGGACTCGTGGTGTGTTTGTTCATCGTCTGACATTGGCACGTTTTATTACAATATCAACTACTAAGTTACATATGACTGTACTTATCATAACTGTACATGTCCTACTCTAATGGATCTTGAACGAAACGCGAATTTTTTTAAATTAAGTTGAATTGCTGTGCATTGTTTTAGGATGCTTAGTCCAGGGCTCAAGTTGCTTTTGCAACTTTATGAGAAATGATCTGCTGATCAGACCTCCGTTTCTTTCTTTATATAAACGGGTTATTTTGATAAACCGGATACATTTTGTGAATATATATGGTTACTTTCTCGCCTGAAAACATATTAAAACTTCATAAAATGACATATTAACACTTTTAGAGCGACATATTAACACTTGTAGAGCTTTTCGCTAATGGCTGTCAAAACGGAGGTTTCAAAAACACTAGACTGACGAGTCACAGTCGCCAGCTGGTCGTGACGCGTCGTGACGCGTTAGGCCGGCAGCTTTTGGCAGCGGCAGGTTTTGGCATGACAGAACCAAGCAATTATCTGTGAACCTAGGAAAAATGAACAGCAGGGGGAGACCAAGGCCCTGTCCACACCTATACGTTTTTTTGATAAACGTGGATTTTTATATTCGTTTTGGGGGGGGTTTTGCCCCCTGAAAACGAAGATGTTTAAAAACGGCTGCCAGAGTGAAGATGTTTAAAAACGCTGTATATTCGCCGTATATTTTTGACGTGTGGACGAGATAGACGGAGCTTTTTGTGTTCGTCATGTCATCATGCGCGTAGATTTCTATGATCATGCGCACTGCAGCTGTTTGCTGTTCCCTCCAACGTCATATCCTGGCACCAACTACTATGTTTATAACAGGCAACGGTGTTCGAGGCTACACAAGCGAGGAAAATGGATGTGAACAAAGTGCTTGTAGTTCTTTCACTGTTAACTGGACTTTTAACCTGTTTACAGATAAATGCACAGTTAATGATCGAGAACATTGAGAGACAGAGGCGTCTGATTGGCCAGCGGGGCTATGGGGATAATATTATATCGCCGACTACTGGTGTGGAATGCTCAATGACAGCGTTTATATTGCGTTCATGCATATGCATGTGGACACAGACATTGTTTATAAACATGCTGGTGTGGACGGTCATATTTTTATATACAAAAAACGTTTATCAAAAAAACGTATTGGTGTGGACATAGCCCAAAACACAACACAATACAAACAGCAGGCCTGGGGGCCGTTCCACTAAAGTGGATTAGTATATCGGCGATTGAAATAAATCAGGCGATCAGGCAACTCGGGATTGGAATTCAAGCCTCAGGTGATTCCTCGAACGAGGATCAGGCTTGTGTCATGAGTGTTCACAGAACACCGGCTTAGAAATCCTCGATATGGGCGCGTGCACGCAGACATAAAGAGCCCCGAAGAGTCGATCTGTCGAAATGAAGATACTCCACTCTGCAGGGGTCCTACATTTGCGCAGCATTCCGAATTATTTATCTTTATGAAGACGGAAAAATAAGATGTAAAATAGTGCAATACTGCCGCAATTAACAAGGCGAGGGAAATGGTTTGGCAAGAAATTGCTGACCGATTAAATGCGTAGGTCATACTAGCCCCAGTTATTGTTATATGTTCATATTTTAATAAATGAATATTTACTACTGTGGTGATATCCGCAGCAGGCTACAAGCCGTCATATCGTCACAATGGCCTAGTGGTATCGACCGCTGCTATAGTATGTATTCGTCATTTTAAATCGGTGGTTCAAATCCTTCTTCAGACACACTTTTTACTGCATTTCGTTGTCTGAATCTAATCTAAAATCTCATCTAAAAAAGTATGTAGGCTATACAATAATAATTACAATTATGGTGCAGGCTAATTTACAAGAACTGACACGATTACAATGGTGTTTGAAGCCTTTGCATGAAATCTTCGGTTAAATGTAAAAAAATAAAAAATAATACGTATTCAAGTCTCGAACTCGCAACCTTTGGAACTCTAGCTGGTTGCCTTAACCACTGCGCCAGCCAGACCGCTGTGTCAAAAACAATGCAAGTTAATAGACATACCTATTTATTTTATTTTATTTTATTTTTTACACTTTTTTATTTATTTATCTATCGAACTATCTATCTATCACACTTTCAAAATATCAGGTTATCTATCTATCGATCGATCACACTTTCAAATTATCAAATTATCTATCTATCACACAGTCAAACTATCTATCTATCTATCTCGTAAAAAGTGGGAACTAATATTTCCTAAAAGACACTTGATGGAACTGTCGTTCGGGATATGGTTTCCGCCTGTGAGACAATTTTGACGCACGCATTACTTTAGCCAGCCTCTTAGCCTGCTCGCGACCAGAATAGAGGAAGGAGGCTATGTTGCATAGCAACCAAACAGCTAATTATTTGAGCCACATTGATGGACCCGAACGCAAGATAAAATTATCGCAGATTAGAACTTTATCGCGGATTAGAAGATAATCGAGCTTCGTGGAATCGGCCCCTGCTACAACACAAACACAAACACAGAACACCAACACGGTACGTAACAATCCACATATGTTAATGTGGGACGCCCTCGTGGTCGATGCCTGTGTGTTGGCTCCCACAGAACCAGTTTGCTGGCTGGCAGCTCCTGGTGTCTCTGGCAGTGACCTTCCAGCCTCATTCTCATGTTGGTACACCTCAAATCAACTAACAGAGAAAATGCCTTTCAATGGTTTCACACTTTTCACAGGCAGGTAATGGGTGGGAACAATAGCTGGTTAACTCCACCCACAACCACTCCCCCAGGACAACCACTCCCCCAGTACACTATCTGTCAGATAACCTCAGGAAACAAACTTGCAGGGCTGACCTGTTTAAATAGATAAATAATAATAATAATAATAACTAGACAGCGACAATTTTTGCCCCGCGCATATTGCTATGAATAGTTCGAAGCTAGGTGCTTGCACGTTAGGTGCGAGAATGCTCGTTTAACCCATTAGCGGGAACATTATTTGTTTCACAAAATAGGCTGATTTAATTGACCATGAACATCAGAGACATACATTACGAATGTTCATTTAAAATACTCTATACTGAGCACTGGTATAAGAACATGAACCAGAAAACAGCAGTAAATGCAATAACCCACAGTCGTCGCTGATGATGTTGCATTTTCGATTAGGATACGTTTATGGGATTAAAGGCACCGGCGACGGGCGAAGAGAGAAATCCAAATGTCCCGCTAAATTCGGACCAATCACAAAACTGTTTTGAAAGCGCGTCGCCTCGCGCCGCGCGCCTGTTGAGAGCGATTCAGTCTCGATTGCAGTGCGAACACAAACGATGAGGTTAATTGCAACATTGTAACATATTGTAACTAACTAACCCTAAATCGTAACGAAATGTAGGTCTGGAAGCGGCCTAAATCTAGCTTCAATCTGCTTTTTTTCTGTTCTCAGGTCATAATAACTCGCTGCCTTTCTGCGCAGCCTGAATCAAAGTGGACTGTCTGAATCAATTAGTGGCGGAGGAAATTCATTCGTGGCGACCCGCCACGAATAAATGCATATAGAGGAAACACTGGCGTTTTTTAGAGTCCGATGCGTTATTGACGTTGCGAAATTTCGCAATATGCACTCTACATTCTAAATGCTTGACTTAGCAAAAGGTACAAACAAGTGAGAGCAATGAGAGGGGGTGCTAGCAACCAATGTTAGGGGGCCCCCTAGTGGCTGGGGCCCCCCCGCGGTGCGTCGCTTGCGGGCCCGTCCGCTACGCCACTGTTCGTATGTACTATTTGTAAGAGCAGAACAAAGGAAACAAATGACCAAACTGATGTGCAAAATGGTAGCAATACGAAGCTAAACTGATTAACAAAACAACCATTTTTCAGCTAGTGCCCCGGTTCTTGTTTCTCTCTCCAACAAAATAACCGATGGCGGTGGGCGGAGATGGGGGGGGGGGGGGCGGAATAACTCTAATAAAACCACTCTATTACATAGGAAAGGGAGGCAAATCTGAATGACTTGTTGAATCACATGTTTTCTAAAATAGGCAGGCCACAAAAAACTGACTGGGTTTTATTTCGCAGCTTGTGTGTTAGTAGGCCCGTCAGAGACCCAATTGTATATGCACAAGCACTGAACAAGTGAGTTTTTCATAATATTGAACTTTTAAGGTGGTCATGTAAAAAATGTACCTCTCATGGGAGATGAAACTAATATATTTGTATTTTTCAGGGATCATCCTGTGAGATGGCTGACACCCTACTCCTTCTTTCGTCCAGGGGAGCCTTGAACACACTCACCCCTTCGGTGATGGAAAAACAAAATTGTTTGTGCAATATGTGTTTGCAATATTCCCAGATATCTCAACTAATGAAATGTACCCCATAGTTTGGTTTATCTGAAATGCCATGGATCTATTATACTATTGTTGTTTATGGTTTTATTGTCATAGGAGACGTGGTAAAAAAAACAATGTGTAGCCTCAAATCATGTTAAAGAAATATGTTGGCCTTGTGGAATGCCATTCCATGAGCACTACAAATACTGTGTGTCACAGAAATCATCTGCTGTTCAAATGTGTTTATGTTTTGGTGCATGACACATTCTTTAAAGGAATGCACCAAAACATAATGTGGCTTGAAATGTGGAGGTCATTGTGGTTGGCGCGTGTGCTGAAGATTGAAACTATGTCCAATTTTAAATGATGTCCAGCAGAGGGCGATGTATCATAGCACAAGACTGTATTTCACCTGATACAAATAACTATGCATTGGTGAAATGGTTGTGGCTATGTTGTAGTTTTTGAAAGAATAAAAGGAAAATAAAATACACAACCATTTAGTTTTCTTGTTCTGGCTGTATATTGTAGCATGCACCCTCACATTTGACAAAGCAGCATAATTATTTATTTTTTTAAACTTGGGGCTCTTTTTGTAGCCGGCGCAACATAGACACAGGTCCAAATGCAGGTGAGTAGGCTCTTTGCATTAAGTGACGTCACAAAATGGCTATCACTGAACTGTCTCTCCTGTTTGCTATTAAATAATTCTCAATTAATCAACTAGACAGCATAAGCAGCACCAGAAGTGTCCTCGATTTCCCCAAAATAGGAATTTACCCTACATGTCCATTTACCCTACATGTCTATTTACCCTACATGTCTATTTACCCTACATGTCTATTTACCCTACATGTCTATTTACCCTACATGTCTATTTACCCTACATGTCCATTTACCCTACATGTCCATTTACCCTACATGTCTATTTACCCTACATGTCTATTTACCCTACATGTCTATTTACCCTACATGTCCATTTACCCTACATGTCTATTTACCCTACATGTCTATTTACCCTACATGTCCATTTACCCTACATGTCTATTTACCCTACATGTCCATTTACCCTACATGTCTATTTACCCTACATGTCTATTTACCCTACATGTCTATTTACCCTACATGTCTATTTACCCTACATGTCCATTTACCCTACATGTCCATTTACCCATTAACAACCCCAAATAGGGCGGACATAACAACCATGTCACAATTTAACACCATCGATTACAAGACCCTAGATAAAATCATGTCACGTCTTAAACCATCTACCTGTGCCCTTGATGTCCTGCCAACAAGCTTTTTAAAAAACATATTTAGCTGCATGGCAGGCGAACTAACACAAATAATTAACACCTCTCTTTCATCAGGAATCTTCCCTGAAGCCCTGAAAACTGCAGTTATTAAGCCTCTACTAAAAAAGAACGGCCTAAACCCATTTGTACTAAACAACTACAGACCCATATCAAACCTTCCCTGTACAGGAAAAATTATTGAAATGGTTGCCCACGAACAACTTGACCCTAAATGATCTCTTTGATGACTTTCAATCAGGCTTTCGCCCCCTACATAGCACTGACCTATCCTTATTAAGGTCCTTAATGACATTCGCGTAAACACAGACTCTGGAAAAAACGTCAGTTTTGGTACTACTAGATCTTAGTGCTGCCTTTGACACTGTAGACCACGCCATTCTAATAGATAGACTAAAAACCTGGGTAGGACATTCGGGCACTGCCCTAAACTGGTTTAGATCCTACCTACAGGACAGACGCTACTATGTCTCCATTGGCAACTTTGTATCTGACCAAATTAAAATGACATGTGGGGTTCCCCAAGGGTCAATCCTTGGCCCCCTTCTATTCAATCTCTACATGCTTCCATTGGGACACATCATAAAAAAGAACAAAATTGCCTACCACAACTATGCGGATGACACTCAAATCGACATAGCCCTCTCACCGAACGACAGGGCTGGACTGGGACAAAAATTAGGCCCTGCCATGTGGCTCAGACCGGCCCAACACAATCGGTCCGACACCGCCGATCAACATGCTGGCAGTCTGTTGAATATACCATTTGTAAAACCCCCTATGTAGCTCAAGCCCCTCTTGCCTATCACCTTCACCACATCCACAACACACTCCAAAACTTGCTGCCTATGAGCAGACATCTGACTGCCAGCAAACTTGCTCTGGATATCTCCTTTTCTACTTATTAGAAAATAGGCTTCAGCACACTTTCGGTGTGTAGCGCTCTTTTCATGCTCCTCCACATTCTGTTGCGCACGTCTCCATCCTGTCATTCCAGTAATACATTTTCTGGGGTCAGTGCTATTGCCAAATGCCATACAGACAAAACAAAACAATGTATGCTGTTCTTCGCAATATGTGAGCCACTTCCTACTGGTGCCATCTGCACATGTGAAATACTTTTGTGCCGCTGTATTTTTGGTTCTCTGCTGAGGGTGGTAATCTAAAAAAGTGATCTAGCATGGAAGGCTCAGGACAGGCAAAGTAATTGAAGTCCTGAACGTGGCACTCTGTTTCCTCTGTTTCATCTTTTTCTCTCTCCTTTTCCTCTCTTTCCCTGACACTCTGCTTTTCTGGGGAGGGCAGCAGCAGCTCAACCTGGTTCAACAAGACATGGACAGAGAAGTAAACTAACTGGTTGTCAAAATCAGCAAAGTTCTCATTTACATGTACACACAGGCTGCATGATTGCATTATGTTACACCAGAAGCCCAGTCATTTCAAATGGAAGGTTGCAAGACAACATTATTGGGTTGCAGACTGCATGAGTTTTATTTCTCCATGCAATAAAAAGCATTCATTAGTTCTGAACTAGGCTAGTGTAGATTTTTTTAAAAATATTTTTATTTTCAAATAAAAAGTATTATTAACACCCATTGTTGGTATTGCATTCATGTCAGTGACAGTGATACCTCAATTTGCTAGCTAGCAACAAAATAGAAAGTCACAAAATGCAGAACACCCCCATCTAACGTTAGCTATAGAGTCCACAGCCAAGCAGCACTAACGTTACACCACGAGAGAGATCACTGTGTGTGCATGAATTCCAGCCAAGTCCTGGTGAAGCGCAATGCAATCATGCTGCCTGTACGGGTTAGCATAAGTCATAAGACATTCTCTGCTGCTGCTCCCTTAATCTGGCCAATGCAAGCGACTAACATAACTTTGCTTTTGTAAAACCAAGTAACAACATTGCTTACCTCTCTAGCTGTGTCCTCTGTCTCCTCCTCAATTGCTAACGGCACATCAGTGCTAACGTTAGTTAGCGGTAAAGATTTTGCTGTGGCAGCCGCAGTTGTAGTAGGCCTAGCCCCCACAGTCGATGCAGAGAACATATCTGTCAGTTTCTGACATTTTGAGGCATCCTCTGCTAGCTTCTTACTTTTTTTCTCCCTAATTTTCTGGGCACCCCCTTTCACTATCTTATCTGGGGGCCGATGGACAGCAGGTGTGTGATTGGGCCAGCCCATGTGTTAGTATAAACGGGGGCCGCCGCTTGATTCAGCGCTAGTTGATGCCGCGCTATTTTGGGCCACGCTAGTTTTTTTTTTTTTTTTTTTTTGTGGGGGGGGGGGGGGGGCAAGGCGGCCCGACCGGCCCAAAACTAGCGCGGCCCATCTGCCAGCGGGCAGAAAGATTGTATGGCCAGTCCAGCGGTGCCGAACGACTATAGTCCCATTGACAATCTCTGTAATTGCATTGAGCAAATAAATGCCTGGATGACACAAAACTTCCTCCAACTAAACAAGGACAAAACCGAGATAATTGTATTCGGTGCACCTGACAAAAGATCGAAAGTCAGTGCAAAACTTGATTCTCTCTCTCTTCAAACTAAAAAACAGGTCAGAAATCTTGGTGTAATTCTAGACTCCGATCTAAACTTCAACAGCCACATAAACTCGATAACTAAATCAGCCTACTATCACCTGAAAAACATAACAAGAATGAGAGGTTTCATGTCCAAGCAAGACCTTGAAAAACTCATCCATGCATTTGTTTCGAGTAGACTTGATTATTGTAATGGTCTACTAAAAGGCCTATCTAAAGGAGCTGTTCGTAAATTGCAGCTCATTCAAAACGCCGCTGCTAGGGTCCTAACAAAAACAAAGACATTTGAACACATTACACCAATCCTGAGATCCCTGCACTGGCTACCAGTCTCTCAGAGAATTGATTTAAAAGTCCTCCTAATTACATACAAATCACAAAATGGTCTTGGACCAAAATACATATCAGATCTCCTCCCACCCTATATTCCCGCAAGGTCCATAAGGTCAGCTGAGACTAATCAGCTAATAATTCCAAGAGTAAAAACAAAACACGGTGCAGCATGCTCCTGGAACAAACTCCCTGAAGAAATCAAACAGGCCCAAACCCTTAACATATTTAAATCTAAGCTAAAAACCTTCATGTTTTGCACCAGTTATGATTAAACACAAACACTTCTATCAATGTATTTTTTCCATTAACTATTGTCTTTTTAAATGTTTTATCTATTTACTTCTTATATTTGCTTTTATTCATTGTAATTTTTATTTTCTTATGCTCCTCTTGCTGTAATTTTAAATAATGTATGTAAAGCACTTTGAATTGCCCCTGTTGTATGAAATGTGCTATACAAATAAACCTGCCTTGCCTTGCCGACATGTCCATTCCCATGTATGTCCAGACGAAGTGTGATGAAAAATCGTCTCACTCTTGGTGGGTACACAGGTAGAAGAGTAGTGGTTGTATATTCGATTATAAAGATAGTAGAAAGGTTAGGGTGGCTGGGAGGGGTGTTAGAATTGTATTGAAGTTTAATCAATATAACAAAATGGGTTTGAAATACGACCATTGAAACAACAGCCTCAGAGAATGATATGATTTCAATGGCCAATTGATGTTTGCTGCCGGGATGTGCTCACCCAAATTCACACAGTTAGGGTGACGTTTAATCACCAGACCGACAGTCATGTCATGGAGGAAATAGTATTCTCTTCCTTTTATAATTCTTGCCATTCTTGGTTCTGCCCTATTAACCAATAACCACAACATGTCAGGACAACCATAGTTGTGGTTTCAGGTGGCTAAATGTAAAATGTAAAATGAATAGCGTGAAGTTAATTTCTAAAAGGCCACATTTTGTCCTGTTTTATACCAATTATAGTGGCTGCACAGGTCATCAAATAGGGGTAGTCTATTTCAGCACCACGGTGATTAGATTTCCCCTTTGCCTATTGATTTCCCCTTTTGCTATCAAAAAGTGAATTTTGTTGGAATACTTGCATGTTTCATAAATGTGTGAAAATCTGATTATACAAGTTGTTTACATCAACAATCCATATTTCATTGCCTAAATCTCTGTCTAGATTTATAGGCTCCCTGCCTTATAATATTGTTTTTAATGTTGTTTTACTTCAGACTAGAAACATATCAGTAGCGGCAGTGGCTCAGGAGGTAGAGCTGGCGTCTAATGATCACAAGGTCAGCAGTTTGATCCCTGGTTGGCCACATGTCGAGGTGTCCTTGGGCAAGACACTGAATCTCAAATTGCTCCCAATGAGCGCGCCCACGCCTTGCATGGTAGCCTGCCGCCATTGGTGAGTGAATGTGTGTGGATGAGAGGCCATTGTAAAGCACTTTGTAATAAGGCGCTATATACTGTAAGTGCAGTCCTTTTATATCAGAGCAGAGCCATCCAATTATGCCAAACCTAATGTTATTTAGAGAAAAAATAACGCACATCCTCCTGTCTTCGGTGCTGAGCTATAACTGACAGTGCAGTAATATTTAGTACAAAACAAGGTAGCCCGCACTCACTTTTCGTTGCTCCAATTTTTATTTAGCAAGCAGCAAGTAAAAATAGACGTTTCGACCGTGAGGTCTTCTTCAGTATAGCAGGAAACAGAAAACAATGTATTTTTTTGACAAATGTGACATTGACAATCATTAGCCCCACCTGTTGTGTTGGAGCACGTATCAGTGTAGACATGATTTAGAACAAGATTCACAACAAATTACATGATTACATAGTATTGTTTTTTTCTTCTTTTTCTTTCTTATATAGACATACAACATTTAGAAAATACACCTCTCCAAGGAAATCAGATCCTAACTTGATTTCAACCGTGAGGATTCAAATACGAGCTACCCACACAATGCATTTCACATTAGAAAACAGAGAGTGACTTGATATATAGAATACAGTATATCTAATGTGATGTAAAACATATTTATTTTTATTTTTTATGTATAGTGTATAGTAGCCTTGTCATTTCATCTACAAGCAATCTGCAGTCTCTTCAGCTCCTGGAGACTGTCAGTCAGACGGTGTATAAATAAGAAGTATAAAAAAGTATAAAGAAGTATAAATAAAACCCATTTACCGCATTCTCGCATTTACCTTGTTTTGTCTGATGCTGCAGGCAAAATGCACACAAAATGCACACATCCCACATAATATGTTATATATAATAAATAATATATTGTATTCCTGCATTCCAGCATAATTATTATTATGTTAATATTATAATATTATATTCCTGCATTCCTCATATAAAACGTATTATGCAGGAATGCAGGAATATAATATATACATATATCTGAGCCTTAAGACATCTTTTGGTTATGTTAGTGATGTTTTCATTGCTGTTGAACCTCAGGTGCTCTTTTTCCTACAAACAGACAACAGAGTGGGGACTGTGCTGTAGAGATATTATAACAAACGATTCTTCTATTTGTCCGTCCATCTGTCTGTCCATCTGTCTCAGTCTACAGTATCTGTCAGTCTATTAAAGGTAGCCCAATACAATAAGGATATGCTACAGGTCCTACCAGGAGGTTGTACAAACCTGAAGCCTTACAATGTTGATGGTATGAAGCACCTATGTAATGATTGTATCTTGTGTATTGTACATTATAACCAGGGGTGCACATAACTTTTTGGGGCCAGTGCTCAGAGGAGCACCTAGGGATGCTGCTTGGTGCTCCCCGAGCTCGCGAGTCACGACCCGTCCCACAGGATGGATAAAAAAGGGATACATGGATAACTTATATTAGCAAAACGACATTTATTCATAAATAAAGATGAACGAACAAATGATTGTGTGCAAAACAAAAGAAACAAATGCAAAATCAAATGACTGCTCTTTAAGCATGAAAGTCTGTCAGACTCCTTTAAACACAATGAAATCAACTGACATCTCTTTAAGCACTAACTGAATGTCTGTTCTTTAAACACAATGAAATCAACTGACATCTCTTTAAGCACTGCTCTGTTCTGTAAACACTGAAATCAACTTTTCAACAAAAAGTTACAGCCTAAGCATTTATTTATGCTACAAGCTTAATCATCATCATCACTGCTCTCTTGACTGCTGTTAATACTGTCCTCAATTTCAACCATGGTAGAAGATGTTGTAGGCTATCACTTTAAATAGCTCATTATTTTGATTGTGCAACAAAGTCTTTTTTTTTTTCTTCTAATAGAATTCCCAACCATATTCCCTGGGTCAGGGGTCGAGGTGCGATAATGAAGCTGTAAAACAAACGTCTGAACGTTTGAAAGCTTCAGAGAAAAGAAACGTGTCCCTTGGTGTTGTTTTTCCTTTTAGCGACGAGTCGTTCGGGACTGAATTTTCACGTGTCGGCGTGATAACCGCGCGATACGCGATACGCGGAATGACAGTACGAGTTACGATACTTTCCGAATGTTTTCGTGAGGGGAGTGAGTCGCCGTGGTCGACTGTTGTGATGGCCTTCGGCTGAGGGGACGGCAAATAGTTACTTAGTGGGGCTTGCAGTGATGCAGCAGTCAGCAGTCAGCAGTTGGATTTTGAGGAAGTAAATTCCTCTCCCAGCGCTTCCAGCTGTTGGTGCGCAAGAGCGCGTTCATGCCGCTGATCTGCTGCGCAGCATGCATTTTGGCGACGCATGCGCACTGGCGCACCAGTTATGTGCACCCCTGATTATAACACTTGCTACAAAGCAATCATAATAATTCCAGGCTAATTATCATTTTAGGGTTAACAAATTGATTGTTACCACAAGTCACTGACATGGTAAAATTTTATCTAGATTATACAGTATAGTCATTAAATGATAACTGGATCATATTTCATAATTCACTTACACAATTCGGCTTGCAGATGCAACTACTGTATGAACTGGTCATTGCATTCCCTGTAGTGATAACCATATCAACTGCTTCTGAAGAACAAAAGCTGTTTATCATGTCTGCCTGGTTAAGGACGACACAGGGAATGTCAAAGAAGTCATTTAATACAATAAGTCTCCTTGCTCGAGGCACACACCCTTAGACTGGACCAGTTCAATTACAGTGGCTTGTCATTTCATCTAGAGCATTTCCTCTTGTTAGGCGAAAACTGTACAGTGTTCATCGCTCTCATATCTCGAAATCTACGCTTCCCGTAGACAGGTGCTTATTACCTGCAGCGCAGCGTTCTACTTCCTCCCTAGACGCTAGCCGCTAGCCATCAAAACAGGTGGTACTTGCAGTTGCCACCACAAACCCCTGGATGTTTTATGTTCTTCAGCATTTACAATTACACAAACAGACTTCCAATACAGTGGGGGAAAAAATCTAAAGGTATTTCCTGTTGGTAGTATGTGTTTGCTTTCTCTCCATTTTAGTTAGGGAAAGCATACCCTTTCA